>NC_092255.1:23299067-23316567 GCF_036320965.1 Panulirus ornatus | reverse complement strand
TCCGAGATCCGGACGTATCATAGCCAACGCCAGGCTTCGTGCGTGAACATACCAAACGTCAAGACGCGGGTGCTAACATAGCGAACATCAAGGCACGGGAGAGTAACATAGCGAACATCAAGGCACGGGAGAGTAACATAGTGAACATCAAGGCACGGGAGAGTAACATAGCGAACATCAAGGCACGGGAGAGTAACATAGCGAACATCAAGGCACGGGAGAGTAACATAGCGAACATCAAGGCACGGGAGAGTAACATAGCGAACATCAAGGCACGGGAGAGTAACATAGCGAACATCAAGGCACGGGAGAGTAACATAGTGAACATCAAGGCACGGGAGAGTAACATAGCGAACATCAAGGCACGGGAGAGTAACATAGCGAACATCAAGGCACGGGAGAGTAACATAGCGAACATCAAGGCACGGGAGGAGTGAACATCAAGGCACGGGAGAGTAACATAGCGAACATCAAGGCACGGGAGAGTAACATAGCGAACATCAAGGCACGGGAGGCTAACATAGCGAACATCAAGGTACGGGACAGTAACATAGCGAACATCAAGGCACGGGAGAGTAACATAGCGAACATCAAGGCACGGGAGAGTAACATAGCGAACATCAAGGCACGGGAGAGTAACATAGCGAACGTCAAGATACGAGGGTCTGCCATAACAGACGTAGACGGGGGGTCTAACGTTGCGTTCGCCAAAGACACGGGACTCGTCGGGACAGTGAGCGTACACGGGGGCTGGCTGACACAGTTCACGTCAAGAACACGGGAGGGTTTCCCTTGAGAATATTTCAGTTCGTAAGACTGGAAATTGTATGAATATTTTAGCATGTAATTAAAGCTGTAATCCTATCGCACCTGAATGATTAATATGAGAAACTCAAACCATCCAGAGTTAATCTGGTAACGAGAGTGGGTCTGTCATAAAGATTTTGGCCCATTCGACTTTTCTCTTAAGTCGTCTGGGGAAAAAAAAAATGAATAGAAAATGGGAAACCGTGTTTTTGTCGTAAGGGTAATATTGCAGGCGCAGAGTTGATAGGATGGAGGTAAGTAGGGGGAATGACAGACTGTGAGAAGGTAGGGAAGAAAGTGAGTCATTTTCCTGGTATATGTGTAGGAAAGTGATGGCTCCACTCTAGAGGGGCGGTAGATTAACCCTAGTGTTTTTTCTTCGTGTTTGGAAAAATGTGGTGGGTGTGGGAGGTCGTGGAAGGTGATGCCATGGCTAATCCGCTGACCCGGGGATAAGAGTCGCTTTTCACTGGAAAGGCTAAGCCCTCTGGACCCGAAGAGTTTTGACGTACAGCTCCTGTCCATACTCGAGGAATGTGTGAAGCCTTTGAATGGAATACGAACACGTCATTGCGACATTTGAGGAAAGGCCAGCGAGGAACAGTGCCGGAACATTGCCAGCTGTATACCTGCTTTAGTGTGAGAATTTAAGTATGTATAAGTAACACAAACTCTTCGGGCGTTTACTTATGTGACTTATAGATCATGGTAGTGGTCATGTTGATGATCTTTGGAAGCTGTTAAGTATAAAGGCCAGAGTACGTGAAGTTATTTGCCAAACGAGAAAAATTCTATTTTTTGCAAATGTGTCGACAAAGATCTGTTCTCTTTTTACCCGAAGTCACGGAAGCATTGTATAACACTGTCACTTCTTGAACATATGAAGCTTGATGTATCATTTGATGTATCATTAGAGTGGTTGTTTAGGCTTGTTATTACCAAAGTCATTATGGCCATCGACCTCAAGCTAAAGCCATCAACCGAAAAAAAAGAAAATCATCGGGTGATGAGAATGATTTTAAGACAACATACAGTACCACACAGCCTGTGGTAATCTTGGCTCTGTATTAAAACAGGAACTTTGCCCAGGTGTTCGTGTTTCACAAAATTTGATGTTGCCGGTTCTTGAAGCATGACTGCTACTTGATGTCGCTCATGTAGTTCAGTCTCGACAGATTTGAATGAATCGTTGTATTGTTTTAGTGTTATCGTTTAGTGATAGTGCTGTTATGCCGTGGCTAGGTTCAGCTGAACGTTTCTGACATGTTTTTTTAAATCATGTCTCTTCCCTCTTTCCTTCCTTACTTCCTTCCTTCCCATTGCCTCTATTTTTTTTTTTTTTTGTCACCCTTTCAACTTCCTCCCTTCCCTGTGTCTCGCTTTCTCTCTGTCTCCCCTACACTAACTCTGTCTCCCCTCTTCCTTGCTATCTCTTTCTCCACCTCTCTCTACTTTTCTTATCTCTCACCCTCTGCCCCATTCTCTTTGCTTCCCTCTCCTTGTATCATTTTCTGCCTCCGTCTAACACTCTCTGACACTCCACACTTCCGGAAATCTTCCTACGAATCTTACTCACCTCTCTCTCTCTCTCTCTCTCTCTCTCTCTCTCTCTCTCTCTCTCTCTCTCTCTCTCTCTCTCTGTCTCTCTCTCTCTCTCTATCTATCTATCTATCTATATATATATATATATATATATATATATATATATATATATATATATATATATATATATATATATATATTTATTTATTTATTTATTTTGCTTTGCCGCTGTCTCCCGTGTTAGCGAGGTAGCGATATATATATATAAAAAGCAGTTGTACCTAGAATTCTGTATGCGAGATCTCACAATGATTTTACGAGCAGAATGAAAATTTATAGTTAATGTCAATGGCAGGCTCTGTGGAGCTGGGAGGCCAAAAGAATGATAGACTGCTGAGGATAAAGGAAGGTGTTGAAGTATGGGAATAGATAAATTTGAGACTACAGCCAAAATATGTGATTTTACTGAGTTAACTTTACCGTTTGTTGAAGATATCTTTTGAAGGAACCCAAGATATGTAACTTTATATAGGTAGTTTTATGTTTTTAGACAACTTTTTTTTTTCGTTGTAAACACCGCAGGATAACCATAGTTTCCAGCGTTTTATAAATTCCACGATATCAGTTGGTCTTTATGATGTCTGTACGAATGTCATTCTCAAATTATCATCTTGCCTTCATAGTTTGCCTCAACGCGTTTTTGTTTTTCCTCTCTTTTTCTTTTAACAGGATAGTTTTAAGAGAGGAAGAAGAGGCGAGACAGGGGAAGGGGTACTCTCTCTCTCTCTCTCTCTCTCTCTCTCTCTCTCTCTCTCTCTCTCTCTCTCTCTCTCTCTCTCTCTCTCTTTCTTATTGACTCTCGCACCGTCCATTTGCCCCAGCTTTCATTGTCTTCGCATCTGACCTTTTTTTTCCCCCCTCCCTCGCTGTAAATGCAACTCCGAATTTGTCCAGGAAGAAAATGTTCCCAGTTTCTTCAGAGACGAGCGAGAAGAAGCGTCCAGTATTATATTCTCGAAGACAACGCAGGAAAATTCCACGATAAATTCGGTCCTTTTGCGATTCATGTAATTGGCCGCGACGTCCTCGAATTTCCAATTAAACTTCCGCCTCTCTTCTTGCAGTAACGGATGCATCATCCAGTGCCGCTGTAGCCGTAAAACTAATTTGCATACAGAAGCCAGTAGAACTTTTCGTTATTCGGGTTTTTGTTTATTTACTTGTTCCTGAGTGTTATTGTCACTTCTGGCGTCGTGTATGTTTCCATTGCGGCTTCGCTGATGAAGCTCAGGTTGAATAAAGAAATAGAGTTTTGTAACCAGTCGTCTATGTTATTTTTCCTCTCCTCTCCTCTTGATGTGTGTCCCCTTCTCTTTCCTCATTCTATTTTTGCTTGTGGTAGCCATTTGCGCTTTGGATTATCATATCCCAGGGCTTCAACGACTGACCATTTGCCCGCGGCGTTAACGCACCGTGGAACATTTCTATATTTCTCTTGTCTGTGGTTGGATGTTAAGGGAATGTTTTTTTTGTACTTTAAACGCGTGTTGGAGGCTCCCTTTGTGTGGAGGTTCTCAGCCGGTGTAGGCCCAACATTCGGTGACGATCAGGGAATCTCGTCCATAGTTATAGGCTACCTCGACGTTCGGAAGAATTGATTGACCCTGTGACCATCCCCGTCAACTCTTCCACCTCCGAACTTTGACCAGGAACTGATTGGTCTTCAGAGACTTGTGAGGTTTCTGGATTAGGTATTGAGGTGTTGTTAACTCTGTTCTCGGCGTATCGATCGGTTATCCTACCTCCCTCGAACATACGTCTTCGCTGCCTAGATTCCCTCTCTGTTTTACTCTTCATTTTCGTCCTTTGGATTGCTTTCCCTCTCTACCTCCCTTTCACCCTCCCTCCCTCCGTGGTGCCTACTAAGGAGGCCTCCCAGTGAGACGTGTTCTAGTAAATCACTCCACTACACCCGTCCGGCCAATTGTTGCTCCATACAGCACGTAGATTAATGGCGAGTTATGCTACCTCCTGTGTCACTGGGATCTTCTCTTACACGGTTCACCTTGCGTTCTTGTAGGGCTCCTGATACGTTTCTGTGGGGGTGCTCCTTGCCTCGCTTCTATGGGGTTTTCGTAGCATTTTGCCGGGTTTGTATAGGTTCACGTGAGGGTTACTGGTGCGGTCATGTGAGCTCTTCTGGTGTTCTTGCTGGGTTCCTGATTCGTTCTGGTAGGGTAATTGTACCTGTCTCTTTTGGTGTTCCCGTTTCTCTCCATTAGGGATCCTTTTCTCGTTCCTGTAGGTTTATCGTAGCCTTCTAGTTGGAGGCTTTTGGATTAGTGCGCTCGTAGGATGGTTGTATGGCAAGTATACCATCATTACCAGCCACTTGCGGGGGTGCGGCCTCTTGAAGGGAAGGTGAAGGGTGAGGAGAAAGGGAGGGGAAGGGACTGAAATGAAAGGGAGAGGGGGGGAAGAGAGGGGTAGCGACAGGGATGGGTTCCACCTTCTACTTGCTCCACCACCGAGATGATACTTTGTAGGTAGGTAGCTAGCTTACGTAATATACTGGCGCGCATCATGGCATCCGCTGGTCGCACGCCCGTGTGTGGAGGCCGAGTTATAGGCTATAGTCACCCCCTCCTCTCCCTAATGTGTTTCCAATTCAGTCAAGTTCTCGCTTACTATTTCATGGTGATTAATTTTGTTTTTCGTTCTTGCAGTTGTAAGTTTTCTTGTTCTCTTAAAACCCCCTCTCAGCACGTTTTCGTTTATTTATATCACGCTCTCACAAAGTGACTTCCTTTCTCCCCATACGGTCTTCCTCCTCTCCCTACAGTCTTCCTCCTCTCCCCACAGTCTTCCTCCTCTCCCCACAGTCTTCCTCCTCTCCCCACAGTCTTCCTCCTCTCCCCACAGTCTTCCTCCTCTCCCCACAGTCTTCCCTCTCTTCCCACAGTCTTCTTCCTCTTCCCATAGTCTTCCTTCTCTTCCCACAGTCTTCCTTCTCTTCCCACAGTCTTATTCCTCTTCCCACAGTCTTCCTCCTCTCCCCACAGTCTTCCTCCTCTCCCCACAGTCTTCCTCCTCTTCCCACAGTCTTCCTCTCCCCACAGTCTTCCTCCTCTCCCCACAGTCTTCCTCCTCTTCCCACAGTCTTTATCCTCTTCCCACAATCTGTCTGCTTCCTCCCAACGATCTCCCTCCTACTAGTTCCACGACCCTCCTTACATACAACATTTCTTCTTCTTCTCACGATCTGCCCCTCCTCATTGCCTCCTTCCCATCGACCACGTTCTGCTGTTCCCACATTTTTCCTCGTGTCTTCCTCCTCCTCCTCCTCCTCCTCCTCCCCCCCCCCCCCCCTACAACTTGCCTAACATGTTCCTTCCCCAGTACCCGCCTCCCATCTTCCTCCCCAGAGCAACCTGTCTGACACATTCCTATTTCACAACCATTGTCCTTCGTCTAAGTATCCTCATTTTTCCCCCCCATTCCTCACGATTTTTCCCCCTCTCCTCCCCCGATCCCTAGACGATCATCCTCCATCTTCCTCCTACTCTCACAACCCCCCATTCAGTCCTTCTCCCCCATTTTTATCTTCGCTTGCTTCGTTCACAACCGTTAAGACACACTGCTGGTCACTCCGGGGACCTCAGGCTCATCAACATGGGAAACCCGGAATAACATGGAGAGAGAGAGAGAGAGAGAGAGAGAGAGAGAGAGAGAGAGAGAGAGAGAGAGAGAGAGAGAGAGAGAGAGATCGGCCTCTGATCAATATGTGAGCGATGTGAGGAAACCTTTAGAGTAGCTCATTAAATCTCTTAACGATGTCGTTCACGGGATGGCGATGGCCGGTGGCCCTGAATTTCGAGTACCTCCATTCCTGCGGGCGGCTCTTCTTCAGGGGGACCGGAGCACCGCGCCCCCCCACCTCCGTATTCCCTACATGCCCCGCCAGGGAGGGGAAGGGGATGCATGTAAACAGGGAGAAGGGGGTGTTAGGGACTATCTCCATGAACAGTGGTTCCTGTTGGGGCTATATAGTGACCACCTCCAGTGATTATTAATCCCTGTTGGGGTGGTGCACGTGGGCGGTTCGTGGAGACAGGATTTTTGTTTCCAAGGTCTGCTTTGTTGAATGAGAAGTGTAGGGGGCGATGGGTTGATGATTGAGAATGGCAAGGATGGAGAATGAGAGCTACTAAGGACGTACGATGAATGAGAAGTGTAGGCATGACCCCCCAAAAAAAAGTGAGAATTCTACGAATGACAAAATGAATGAGATTCTGGACATAAAAAGGACCATAAGCGAACCTTCTCAAGACAGAGAGGCCTTATGAATGGGAATTCCTGAGGTAGAAATGTGATAACATGGGAGATCCAGGGATGAGAGATGGGGGAATGGGAATTATAGGAATGATAAGCATTTACCGTGAAGGAAGGTGAATGAATGCGAAAAAAATGAATGTTATTGAATAAGGATGGTGGACAGAGACGTAGAGGGTACTTTGATGGCTGGAGACGGATGCAAGATACGGGGGGATTAATGGTTTGACCTTTGACCTGACCCTGGAGGACCCGGTCGAATACTATATGCCATCATACCCACGACTCGAATGCCCTTGTTCACTGGTCGTGTTGGAGTGGTTACTTCCTTCCTCAGTGGTCGTCACGTCGTTCTCAAAGGTTTGTGCTGTCGTGCTCACCATCTTGAGGGTCAAGCTTTCTGGAGGGACTGATCCAGCTGTTCCCATTGGTGCGAAAGCTTTACGTTTCTAAAGTACAGTAAAGTGTATAAAGTAGCAGCGAATATCAGGATTTGTAAGTAAATATTTGTAAGAGAAAGAAAGAATTGAGATTTGAGAAAGACTCCCTGTGGGTTGAGTCACTGGATAGTCATACAGGTGAAAATGGATAGTTATGGAATACACTTGAGGATAGGTGACTAGTGATTAGTTATTTGAATAGGGAGATGTATGATGAAGATGTATGATGAAACAGCTGAAGATTGGACAGTGAGGGGGTGGACCGCGCATGAGATGGGTAGCTGGTATAGGATGGAAAGGCTAAGTAGATGGGATGGATAGATTCACTGGATTGGATGGATACATTCAGTGGATGGAATGGATAGATTCGGAGGATGAAATGGATGGATTCAGTGGCTGGGATGGGTAGATCCATCCACTGGATGCGATAGACATGTGTGAATCAGTGGATCAGGTGGATAGACTCGGCGAATGAGGTGGCTAGACTGACAGGAGCGGAGTGGATAGGTTGAGGGTATGAGTGGTTAATGGTTGAAGCTATGCCGGTAGACTCTGGCGGGGAGCGGCCCCTGACTGTGCATAATGGAAGCGGATTAGAGATGGAAATGGAAGAGGCAACAGAGTCGTAAGCCTCATGGGCAGAACCAGCTTAGTTGAGCACCACGGTACGACCTTAGAACCCGACGCCACAATCCTCGAGCGCGATGGTACGTCCTAATAGGTCTGATGCACGTGTGACCTTTGACCTGACTCACTGTCAGGTCAAAGGTCGGGCCATCTAACTAAGATGGATGTAGATGTAATTTAGTCAAAAATAAGAAATCGCGAAATTGATTAGATTGGGACTAGAGAAGACAAGGTATGTTGGTAGGGACAGGTGTGGGTGGGGATAGGTTGGGATAAAGGAGACGTTGGGGGATGGAGAGGTGACAGGACGGTATGGGGTCATGAGGAAGTGTCAGCGGGAACGAACACACCACAACAGAAAGACTGATAAAGTAGACGAGGAGGAGAATAATCCCCATTGTAAAATCGCGTGGGGGCGGTCGCTCATGGTGATTGTGTGGAATAAATTGCTACCAGGCATAAAGCTTGACGAGACCTGTGGTCACCCACACACGGTAAGAAGCAAGTAATTAATTCACTGGCTGAGCACGACGAGGGTCGTGAGAGCACGACGGTACGACCCTCGAACGCCACGGTGCGATTCTTGAGCACGACGGTACGACCCCTGGGTATGATGGCCAGACCATTAACCTTACCATAGGGTTAAGGTTGAGGGCCATCATAGTCGAGGGTCGTACCGTCGTGCTCAAGGGTCGCACCGTCGTGCTCAAGGGTCGTACCGTCGTGCTTCAGGAGGAGGGGTAGGGTACAGGTCAGTGAGTGGCTTGTTTTCTTCTTACTAATATGTATTTGTAAATGTTGTTTGCTGACTGTAGTTGTGGCTGCTGCTGTTTTTGTTTCTATTATTGTTGTTTTTGTGTGGTGCTGCTCTTTACATGTTATTGTTGTTGCTTTTGATTATAGATTCTTGGTTATTTTTTCATTTGATAATCTCGTTACGTCATAGTTGCGTTTTGCATACAAGTTTGGTTGTTACATTTGCTCGGCCTCTGTGTGGGCGATGGTGTTGCGTTGCATCGTTGCCCTGCTGCTGCTCGTTCTTGAGTGGACCTTCGTGGGGGGAGAGTCCTAGTTTTCTTTGGTAATACTAACGATATTTTGCCTGCACAGACCCAGGCGAGTACTGTTGCCAGTGGCCCAGGGAACAGCTGCCGATGTCGGTGTTATGTTTCTCGATACTCTAGGGGTTGGGAGGTGGAACACACACACACACACACACACACACACATGGATAGGTTAGATTAATCAAACCCGCTTTGAAGTGGTTTGTGAATTACAGTTCGCAGGTCTGTAAACTGGAAACCCAGCACTCGATTTTCATTGATTTCGTGCAGTTGTTATTGTATCCAAGAAAATGGAGGTATGATGTTTGACTTGAGGAAGGTGTGCAAGAAAATGGAGGTATGATGTTTGACTTGAGGAAGGTGTGCAAGAAAATGGAGGTATGATGTTTGAGGAAGAAGGTGTGTCATGAAAACCAACTTCAAAAACAAGAGCGAGTCTTACCATCGTAATGCATCAGGCGATTTAGTCGCGGCGTTCTGCCATTACTCTCGCCCAGTCAGGAGCTGAGGTCGACGGAATAATTCATGCATTATGCAGATTAAGCCTGGGTGTTAATGGCTGCCAACTAAAAATAGCCGCAAAGTCGGTGACTGGACTGCAGATATGGCGGACGACGACTTCCGGTTCAGAGACACCATCCAAGGACTGGAAGTAAAACTACACCGAATTTATGAGCCAAGTATTGATCGCCTGTGATTGATGATGGTGGGTTTAGATCCTCTAAGTTAGGACTGAAACGGAAGACTTTAGAGTTGAAAGCTCTTGTGTGGAAGTCGTCGACTTTATAGAAGAATGAAGGTATTTATTAAGTCTCAAGACCTAAACTGTAATTCCAGATTAAACAGCTCAAGCATCTGTCTCTCTCACGACCCCTCAAAACCGCCGGTCCGTCTCATTCTACCACTCAGGGGCATCAGTCACTCTAGATATGCCGTTTAAGCTCGTCACAGTCTCTCTCTCTCTCTCTCTCTCTCTCTCTCTCTCTCTCTCTCTCTCTCTCTCTCTCTCTCTCTCTCTCTCTCTCTCTCTCTCTTGGCCACTAGTTTCTCATTGTACTACCCGTCCCACTCACTGTACCTTAAGAAACCAGTTGCTCTCATTCTGCCCTTCTCACGCTAACCCTCAGTCGTCAGGTCCCACTCACTCTACCCCTTAAACGGTATTCTCTCTTAGTCTACCCTTGAGTTGCCGCCGGTTCCCTCCCACTCACCCTACTCTTCAAGCGCTAGTCCCTCTCAGTCTACCCCCTCAGTCGCCAGTCTGCCACAAGCGTCAGCTTAGGGGGACCGTGTCTAGCCCTCCCGGCCCTAGGCATCCGAGGCACCCTTCCTCCCCCTGCCTGCGCAGCAGTGCAAGTTATGATATATATATACAAGACTAATGCGCATTTGCACATCAGCCGCTTATAGTCTCAAAAAGGAGCCTCGACTGCTCGAGGCCGGAGAGCTCAACTCGCGGTGTCGGTACTGTGCGTTTTCCACCCTTTCCGGCAGGTTTGGGATAGCATATTATTGGCGTGTGCAGAGACGGGACCCCTGGGGTTGCTATGGTAACGGCTGGTGAGCTTTCTCTCGCATGATAGACGCGGGGATTAATTGCCACTTAGTGTGGATTTCAAGACTGGGATTACCTGCTGATTTTACCTCGTATCCATTCGCATCAGGAGGGGGATTTAGGAGGACGATCACCGGTAAGGAGTCTGCCGGAGATTACTTGGGGATTTTTGTGCCACGTATCCGTTCACATTGAGGGATTTAGGTGGACGTTCACCTGTGAAAGTCTATCGGGGATTACCTTGTAAATTACCCCTCAATACCCATCAGCATCGGGGGATTTATTAAGGCTGAGGACAGCCCATAAGGTGTGTACATCGAAGTTATTTTTTTTTTTTTCATTCCAGTTATGGCCACTGTTTACACAGCAGGGGGAGCGGAAGTTGTCTCAGGCTATTCTGTGAATAAAACCAGGGAGAGAGAGAGAGAGAGAGAGAGAGAGAGAGAGAGAGAGAGAGAGAGAGAGAGAGAGAGAGAGAGAGAGAGAGAGGCAGGCTTGCGTGTACTATTGTTTTGATTCAAGGAGAACCTTCCTTGTTGACATGCCTTCCCTCCCGGTGGTGGCGTCCCGCTAACTGTTGTCCTCTGTTGACTTCTCGTTAGCCCCAGAGCACGGCGCTGGCAGGCCCGCCCTTCGTGCACGACGGCGTGGCCTTGCAGAACAACTACACGACCACCCTCCTCCGCCCCGTCATGGATGTGATGGCCCGGTCCCTCGACCTGGCCAGGTTCAAGTGTGCCAGGCCATCAGTGTCGTCGCGCTCGGAGGTCGTTGCTCTTCGTGTTCGAGGGTCGTACCGTCTTGCCTAAAGGTTCAGCTGTCACACGTTTATCCTCCCACGACTTAGATGTCTTCTGTTAACAGTAATTTGGTGTTGCTTTTCCTTTTTTCCTTTCCTGTTTATACACTCTGCTTCTCTGCCTTCTTTATGTATTTTATCAGTATGGTTGTATTTTATCAGTATGGTTGTATTTTATCAGTATGGTTGTATTTTATCAGTATGGTTGTATTTTATCAGTATGGTTGTATTTTATCGGTATGGTTGTATTTTATCAGTATGTATGGTTGTATTTTATCAGTATGTATGGTTGTATTTTGTCGGTATGGTTGTATTTTATTAGTATGGTTGTATTTTATTAGTATGGTTGTATTTTATCAGTATGGTTGTATTTTTCTGTTAATTAGTGTTTTTCTTTATAGCACCGTCTTCTTGTTAGTCATGATTTCCATATTCTTAAGTTTACTCATTTTTCTTCTGTCTCTCCATTGCCCATTTTCTAACCGTTATTTTATAATGGTCTTCTTGTCATCACTCTTTCTTTGCCTTCCCAATCGGCATTTATTTTTTTCTGTATGTGCATCGACCATTGGTCTATGCCTCTCCCATGTCTTCATCCATTCACTGTAATTCTATGGTGTCCCGTTAAACGTTATTAGTTTATCATTTACCATATCACCATTCCGGTCTGAGACTAATGCACTTGTCTGCTGTAGCCACCACTGCAAACTCCTCCTGGGGAGGTCATTCATGGGAAGCGGAACCCCTGCATCCTGGCTCAGAGGTTATAGGGGACGGGCAGGGGTTACTGCACCCACACTCCCATACCCTTCATCTTAGGACTGAGAGACGAGGTCATTTGGGGCGGGTGTCCCAGCCACACACACACACACACACACACACACACACACACACACACACACACACACACAAAGCCTGTGGCTGTGATGCATGGGACTGGGGAAGCTGAACCTCGCCTTCTTGTGCCCCATTATGGGGCTCAAGTAGAGGAATGGGGAATGCAGTCCCCCCCCCTCCCCATCCTGGATGGGAGAGGCCCGGGGGTCAGCCAAGGATCTGGTAAAGGAGGGAATTTTAGGTGAGTTTTTTTTAAGTTCCCCCCTTGGCTCCAGGTTCTGTGTCCTCAGTAAGATGGGAGACGTGGACACGGTGCGACCCTTGGTTATGATGACGTGTCCTTTAACTTGACCCCCATAAGGTTAAGGTCAGAGGCCAGGCCGTCGTACCCTAGTGTCTCGTATGGTCGTCATCCCGCAGAGTGGCGCCGTTATGGTCGAGGTTAAAGCGAAGATCCGGGATTAAGATGAACAACGTTTGGCACAAGTATGTTCTCTCCACCAACGCGGGCTCATGGGATGATTAACGCCGTGACCTTGTTCGCGTTGACCTTTACACCGTCAGAACATAACCACGGCGAAGAGCTATATCGAGTTGGCCAAGTTTGAACGAACTGGAGACGCGTCGATTTATAAAAAGGTTGGAGACGGACTGATAAATGGAAGCCAGCGGTCTGTGTAGGTGAAAGTGTGGACTGAAAAACGAATTGAGGTTAACTACCTAACTATTATTATTAATAGGTTAAGGCTTTCGTGGTCATTATCGCCTGAGACTTATCGCAATAGCGTCTGTTTCTTGGAGAATGTTTACACCATCTCTCCTTGTTATAGTCAGGTAGATTATATAGACGTAGAAAGTCTTCGTGTATGATATTTGGAGATATTTGTTTGTGCAGGCAACTCATTGATATTCCCTCTTAAATCATCACAGATCATTACGTCTCCATCCATCTCTAACTACAGGGACTTACTCCTCATCCAGAGCTGTCTCCTCCCCCCGCGGAGGGCTCCGGTGCAGACTGAATGATATTTGACGTGTACCTTGGCTGGGGTGGGAGCCGAGGGGTAGAGGCCGCTCGGGAGGCGAGGGTAAAGCCGTTCAAAGAGTTGGTGCGGTGGTGTGCCATTAGCGATATTGGTAAGTGACTGGCGGTGTCCCAGCAGGGCAGGTCCCCGTCGCGTCCTCAGCCCTGGCTGGTGTCAGCCAGCCACCATCGCCTTCATCTTGCCCAGTCGCCGCCTCACTGATGACGGAGGATCACGTTGTCGAATGCCTGACAAGCGGACCCCCTTCCATTGTCATGGCCGGCGGTTCTTATCCTCTCTCTCTCTCTCTCTCTCTCTCTCTCTCTCTCTCTCTCTCTCTCTCTCTCTCTCTCTCTCTCTCTCTCTCTCTCTCTCTCTCTCTCTCACAGTCTGATGGCCAGCGCCTCAAGTGCTCCTCCGTGATCCCTGGTTGATCCACAGAGTGCGGGAGGATGGCTTTTTAAGGAGGTTCCCAGCACCCGTGATCCCCACCCACGGTCCCTTCCACACGCGGCTTCACACTGATGTTGGCGGGGGGGCTCCTCACTCTCCCTCCACTTGTATTTATCTGTATAACTCTGTATTGTGTGTGTGTGTACATATATATATATATATATATATATATATATATATATATATATATATATATATATATATATATATAGTGTGTGTGTGTGTGTGTGCCAGCTTCATATACCTTCTCCAGGATCCCCTTTTATGAGGATCTCACAGTCGCTCAGGTAGGACCACAGGTCTAATGATGAGGGGATGTGTGTGTGTGTGTCCGAGATGGTAGGGTCATTGAGGAGCAAGTGGTGTTGGTTCTCCAGTGTGGAAGTTGCATCCTGTGCACGAAGGGGGGGGGGGCATGTGATGTGTTGAGTCAGTGTTTATATTGCTGGGGACAGATGGATGATGTCCAGAACTTAAATAAACCGAGGAATGATAACTCGTACCTGTCTGGAGAGTGTAGTTTCCTGATGGTTGTGTCTCGGGGAGTGATGAAGTTTAAGGCTAAGGTGGGAGGGCGGTCATTCATTGCCTTATTGGATCATTTCAGCGCGTGCATGATGTGTTGGTCTTGTATATGTTGAGGAAGGTTGGGGGAAAGATTTGTGAGCGTAGGTTGGCGAAGTGTGAGGCAAGGATATATACTCTTATTTCTGCTTGGGTGATGGTAGTAGATTATGGAGTGGTTTGAGAGGGAAGAGTCTTGTGCTGATGCAAAGAATTGAATGCCAGGCATAATGATGTGTGATGGTATTGGAAGCACTTTTGATTCGCAGTACAGGCGTTGAATATTTCTGGTTGCATATATAACTTCCTGCCACTGATGACACAAAATCATTAAACATATCATGAAAAGCAGGAAACATTTTTGAAAAATCAAGAGACGTTTGGATTTAGTGTTGTGAGTTGGTTCAGAGTCCCGCATGAGGTGTAGGATATGTGACGTGTCCTTATTTTGCTGCTCAGATCCGTCCTATCTTTTTCTCCCCTTAGTAGAATCTGTGCACCCTTCTCCAGTCTTGCCACTTTCTCTCAGATGATAGCCGCGAATTTCCATCTCAGTCTCACTATGTCAAAGTAATGATAGATAAGGAGCAAAGTCTTCTGCGAGTCGTGTGTTTGTTGATTCGCAGTCTGCTAATCAGTTACTAATCACTAATCACTGACGGAGTAATTGGGTGATTAACAGCGTCGCCGCTGCGATGATCACTTCCCCAAACCTTTGATGTCTGAATAATGGTTTGTAAAAGATATATTGTTTGTTTGTTGAGGTTGTGTGTTGGTTTATCGCAGTTTAACGGTGGGGTTTGACCGAAAACACGCACGCTTACACGCACGCATATAGCCATAGGTGGACGTTCACGTGCACGAACATACCTACATCATCTACTCACACATACACCACACACACACACACACACGGTCATAAGGGAACTGAAGAGCGAGGAGGATTGCATCCACTTACAATGGGACCTTGACAAACTCCAGAGCTAGTCTGATATATGGTTGAAGTTCCCACCCGAGTATATGTAAGATGATAACGAGGGTGAGCCACAGCGAAAGGTCTCGATCTTCTGTCTTGAAATAAGCTGCAGGAGTCATGTGCGTGCGGCAGAGACTTGGAGGTCGACACCATCTCCAAGGCTGTCGCCAAAGTTCCATCGTAGGAAAATGGTTCAGGAGACCAACTGTCTGTCAGGGAATATTAAAACTGCATTCAAGTTCATGGATAAGGAAATATTCAGCATGCTGTTTACGTCTTGCATAAGGTCAGAACTAGAACCTGCCTCTCAAGTTGCTTGTCGCACCTAGAAGAACACAGAGAGCTGATAAAGAGGGTCTAGAGGAGGGCATCAAAGATGGGACCAAAATTAAGAGAGCTAAGCATTCAGTGAAAGGCTAGAAGCTCTAGATTCGCCCTCTTTGGAAGAAGGGAGAGTGAGGGGTGACCTGATCATAACTTTTTAGAATTTTGAAACATATATATATATATATATATATATATATATATATATATATATATATATATATATATATAGAGAGAGAGAGAGAGAGAGAGAGAGAGAGAGAGAGAGAGAAGTATAATTACTTTTATTACGCAATTCTGTACGTCTGTCTCCCTCTCTCTGTACCTTTCCCACCCTCCTGCGCCAGACGTGGGAGTGAGCGCGCGTGGCCCCCGGCCTCCACCCGGCGTGACTCTGATCTTTCCTCGGGGCTGTGTTGAGCCAGTGGGTCACTTTACGTCAGCCTCTTTCATCCCTGACTGTCCAGGCGCCACGGCCAAGATGCCGGCTTCCAGCCAACCTCCTGCTAATACTTGGAAACGGTTTTTACCAAGAGAGAAAAAAGAGTGGCCAAACTTTTTCTCTTTTTTTCCGAAATCAAAAGTTCCTTTATGATTATTATTGTTATTATTATTATTATTATTATTATTATTATTATTATTATTATTATTATTAATATTATTATTTATTATTATTATTGTTGTTTTAGAAAATGATTACTGTTGTTTATAGGTTGCTGTTAATGCCTCGGGTATTCTCTGTCGTTTCCTGGTGATGCATGTTACGATGTATGGATGATGAGCCAATCTCTGGGAAATTTGGTGCAGCCAGACCAAATGCCCTTTTGACGTGTAGAAAGAATGGGCGGATGTGGTATCGATAATGGTATACTGAGGGAATCCATAGTGACCACTGGGCTGCTAAATATTTCTGAAGAACGAACGTATCGTAGATATAGAGGATTTTTTTTCTGGTCTTGTCATCGAGCGGCCATCTGACTGACTCATGGCTTCGGGGGGGAGGGCTTTGGGTCCTTTGGAAGGTCTCCCATTGAGAGTCCTCAGGCGTGCGTGAGTGTCGTCCCATCCATTGGTGTCAGCAAGGATGGCGTCCCATCCTGTTTCCACAGATTTAGTGTGTGTGTGTGTGTGTGTGTGTGGAGGGTGTGAAAAACAGTAAATGATCTTTGCTGGCAACCATTATAGTTACCTGCTGTGTGTTGCTGTGGCAGATTTTTGGGACTGCTAAGACCCTCAAAGTTGTAAGTTGAGGTTAGCCTCTTCAGCAGGCGACGGTACGATCCTTGAGCACGATGGTGCGCACCTTGGCTATGATGGCCTGGAGTTTGACCTGCCCTTTGATGATTTGATCGTGGGGTAAGGCCAACAATACCCAAGGGTCGTACCCTTTGTACTCGCAGACCTTAACGTCGTGCTCAAGGGTCGTACCTTCATGCTTAAGGCCTTAGAATAACGACCTTTTATCCATACAAGAAAGGCATCGTTTTGTCTGTATTGCTGTTGAGTTCAGAAACAGGAAAACCACAAACAGATCTGGAAGAAATACATGCGAGTGTTACCTTGTCATTTTACCACTGTTACATGTTCGAATTTGTTTGGTATTTCGTCTGTAGTGAGTTTGGTTAATGACGGAAGCCATTTAGTTCTGCTGTCATTATCCTCATTAAGTTTACCCTAACCATTATCTTCCCTGTCATCTTCAGCTTCACCTTTTCCCAGATCATCAGCCTCAATTTTGTCATTATGTTCTCCGTTCCCATCACCATTAGCTACGTCAGCACATTGGTCGTCGCCATCACGTCATTATCACCACACTTTTTTTTTTACCCACTCCCACAGCAGCAGCATCACCTTCACCACGATCACCATCATGACCGACGCCCGTCACCACCATCACCACCTCCAACACCCAGGCCCCTCACCATCAGTAGCGGGTCATCCTCCATCATTTTCGTGGTATTGGATGACCATCTTCTGTCTTCTAGCTTTTTTTTTCTGTTTTTTGTTTTCGATTTCTTCCCATTTATCGACTGACTGAGATGGTGATAGGCAGGAGTTTGACCTTGTCCTGCACGTGTTGGCCATGGACGGGTTCCAAAGGTCAGCGGCCAGCCGAAGCGAGACACATGGAGGGCCGTGATTGGCCGGAGAGTCA
>NC_092255.1:23246567-23294067 GCF_036320965.1 Panulirus ornatus | reverse complement strand
TTGTGTGAAATCGGCAGTGAGGACAACGGGAGCAACAGGAGAGGAAGGCCCCGCACGGACGTGTATGAATGGTAGATTTATGAGGCCTTCAGTGATAAATGAGGGGAGGGAGAAGAGGGGGTGGGTGGGGAAGGGGAAGGATACCCGACACCCATAACTCTTTAAGGGAAAAGACAAGCTTCTCATATTTTGGTTTCGTTTGTGTATGGGCGTGTGTGTGTGTGTGTGTGTGTGTGTGGCGGCGGTGGCGTTTCAACGGGGGATTTTGTACGCTGTGGGCGTTGAGCTGTTCTTAGTGTGGCGTTGACCGCTATCCTTTAAGGCTGACCCCTTGACCTTTATCACCCGTGACCCCTGACACGAAGATGGTTTTGTTAGCCGGGTAAAGGGCAACCAACACCACGTTTTCTTTTTATTTCAGGGATGACTTGAGGGTATCTTGAGGCTTTCGCCTGCCCACTTAGTCAAGCTTGGTTGATATTATTCATGTAGCACACACACACACACACATGTACGTACGTTGGTGTGTTTGTATGTCTTATTTCACCACTACAATCATCGCAAATTTCCTCCCACTTGGTATTTACTCGATGTAGTTTTTTCCCCCCGACGAAGTCTTCCCCAGGGGCCAGTTTTACCTGGACGTTGCTGTGTTCCTAGACCCAGTGTTCCCAAAGCATGTTTTTTTTTTTTTTTCCTTTCTTATACATGGTTTTTTTTTCGAGTGTTCCCGTCCTGTATTATTTCCCTCACGTAATTTTTTTCTTTCTCGTGGCTTTTCCTTCATATAGTTTTCCCCTCATGCAGTTATCATCCCTATAATTTCCTCTTCTGTGGTTTTTCCCTTCCCCGACCATTATGTCTTTCTATACTTTGTCCTTCCTGTACTTTTCCCTTCCTATAGTCTTCCCTTGCTGTACCAAGTTACCCACTCTCACGTAGTCCCCCCCGGACGCCAGTTGTCAGCCGTGCGCTGACGTGCCCCCCCCCGTGCTTTACATCTGACGTCGGGGAAATCTCTCCAGTTCTGAGAATCGTATTTTGTCTTCCTCGGCGTAGATATCTCCCTGCGTTCCGTGAGCGTACCGACTCTACCTGGGCAGAAGTGCGTCACCGTGACGCATCTTTCCCGTGACGCAGTGTTCCCCGTGACTTACGCATCTGACTGACACGCTGCCTTCCCGTGACGCGTCCGTTTCAGCTTCACAACATCCGGGACGCGTTTCCTCCTCCTCCTCCTCCTCCTCCGTGACTCTGTGATCCCAGACGCACGGCGGAGGGTTGGTCCCCTCGACGCCTCGTACTTTTGGCCAGCCTAAATGTATATTTCGGACGCAGTGGTCTTGAAAGCAGTTTTTTTTTTTCGGGGGCAGTTTTCATGGATGCCGTTTCATTGTTCGCAGTTTTCGGGAGGTGCGGTTTTTTCTGGGGGGGGATTACAGTTTTCTTGAACGCCGTATTACCGGATGCAGGATCCTCGGATACAGTCTGTGTATTATTCCCTCTTTTTGAGGCAGTTTTATTATTAAACACGTTTTTCTTCAATTAATTTTGTAGTCTTCTCAACAGTTTTTCTTCAATGCAGTTTTTTTTTTTCTATTTCTCACATGCAGTTTTAAATGAATACTATCTTCTGAGATGCAGTTTCTCTGATACTGCTTTCATGGGTGCAGTTTTCTTAGGGCGTAGTTCCCTCATAAGTGGGTTTTGTTTTGTTTTTTTGAAGTTTTCACTCAAAAAAAAATTGTCCCTGAGCCCGTGATGTACCTTAGATGTAATTCTGAAATAACATTTTTTCCCCGAATGCAGTTTTGTTCCCATCGTAATACAGTTCCTGCTAGCAAAGCTGATAATATTCTCTCATTCAGTTCCTCCAGGAGGAAGAGCCTTCCCTTTAATTTTCTGCTGACTCAAGTATTCCGAATTTTTAGTTATCCTTCGCGTTTTTCCCCCTGATGGTTATTTTTCCCCCCCTGACGCAGGCAATTTTTTGGCCCCATAATACACTTCCTCTCCAGCAGAGCAGTATGGAGTGACCATATACAGTTGTGTCTACTCTCGAAAAAGAAAACCCAGGCCGCTCTCGCTACGCGGATCTGCCTGTCTTCTATAGGCAGTTTCATACGACTCTTATTCTTAACGGAAATATTGATATAGAGACGCCATCATTCCATTTTGTACTGCTGTGACTTCAAATCAATCACTCCGCACCTGAATATATATATATATATATATATATATATATATATATATATATATATATATATATATATATATAATGACCCTGCATGAGTGTTATACAAAGTTATCCAGTCCCATGAATATATTCCTCGTTCTTAGGGGAAAGAAATATAAAACAAGTATTAAACGTTCATTGTGTAATACTCATAACAAGCTCTGTAGATTAACATACTTTGCTGAAGTAATCCCGTACATGGGCCATGGAGAGGATGCGCTGGGCCATTGTGTTAATGTGGAATGCTCGCTGAATCACCGTGCTCAGCGCAAGTGCTCCAAACTGTTCCTGTATTTTTAATTCATATTTGTTTCAGCGGTTTGTTTTATTTTTTTTTTTTTTTGTTATTACGTTTTACGGACTTTGGTTATGCGAACATTATGCTGATATGATGTTGAACTTTTATTCCCGCATTTTTGAACGATTTATTCTTTATCTGCGCGTTTGATGGAGGATGTGAGGCTCGGTGTGTGTGTTTGTGATGGTGATAGTGATGATCGGGAGGTGCGATGTCCGTGATTTAAAGGTGACGCTGAGAGAATGGATGTGGAAGAATGCGGCCCTTCGTCTGTTCCTGGCGCTCCCTTGCTAACGCGGGAACCAGCGATCAGGTATGGAAGAAAAGGAAAAGACAATAGTAATAACAATAGTAATGATAATTTTCAGTGATGGTAAATAACTAATGATAGTAATAATGATAATGATACTGATAATAATGATAATTTTCTAAAATTGATTGCATACGTAGGCTGACGTGATGATGAAATGCATACATGTGTGTGTGTGTGTGTGTGTGTGTGTGTGTGTGTGTATGTTCTTAAGAGAGTGCGTGTGAGGTGATGAGCGTATGTGTGTGTTTGAACGTTCGTGAGTATTGTGTCATTTATGAGGCAAGAAGGTGTTTTATGAAATTGTCCTCTGGCGTTTATCGTTGTAAAGTTGATCGCACACACACACACACACACACACACACACACACACACACACACACACACACACACAGCTTTACTCAGAAATTCACTTCTTTCCTGCATGTCCTTCACGTGTGTGTTGCCAGATACCTGGAGGGGAGGATGTGTTGGTGTAGGTAGTGCGTTGGATGCCGTGTTATGTGCTGGCTGATTTCCTCTCCCTCCAGCTGACACTCACATGACCACTTTCCCTGCAGCTGACACTCACCTGGTGCCTCTCTCTCCACCTGGCACTCACTTGCTACTTCTCCCTCCAGCTGACACTCACCTGGTGCCTCTCCCACTAGCTGACGCTCACCTGCTCCTTCTTCCTCCAGCTGACACTCACCTGGTGCCTCTCCCTCCAGCTGACACTCGCCTGCTCCTTCTCCCTCCAGCTGACACTCACCTGCTCCTTCTTCCTCCAGCTGACACTCACCTGGTGCCTATCCCTCCAGCTGACATTCACCTTGCTCCTTCTCAATCCAGCTGACACTCCACACCCCCACGCTGACACCATCAGCCCCGTCGACCCTCGTGTATCTCGAATGCTACCCACAGAGTCTGTTTGCCTTCGTAACGATCTTAACTTTCCTGGTAAAAGAATCCAACTCTTTCTGAAAGATTTAGAACACCCTCCCTTGAAAATATGGCCTCGTGGCCAGGATTTTTGATGGCAATCGCGAGATCCAGCGAGGATCCCACGAGTTCTCAAACAAGAGAAGGGGTCATTATGAAAAGTTTTTACTTAATATTTAAGAAAATTGTTTCAACGCTGAAAATGGAAGGGGGAAAAAAGGGAAAATGGAAAGCGATTCCCATTTACATAAACAGGTTATCCCATCATTCTTGAATTACGTAATGGTGATATATAATGGTACCATCTCTGGGGGTGAGTGGCAGGACACCGCAGAGTGAGGCGACGACCCCCCCAGCCAGCCAGCGTTGCTTGGCGTCCGTGGCAACGCGTAGGTGTGGAACGTAACTAGGGGGGTGGGGGAAGGTGGGGGTAGGAAGGGAGGGGTCGTCCCCCCCCCCTTGAACCCATACATCTCACCATTTTTATGTCGTTTACTCTGGATGGTTAATATTGGAAAGAAATAAAGGAAAGGGATGTTGGACAAGGAAAGAAAATTTGGAGACATAAGATAGTCGTGGAGTGCGAGGCTGCGTATATAGTCTGGGGTTTATGGCAGTGTCTGTGTGGTCTGTTGGGTGTGTCTTTTGGGTGCGTTAGGTGTATGTTTCTGATGTATGTCGTGATGCTGTGTGTGTGTGTGTGTGTGTGTGTATTTAGGAAGGAAAGTAACCAAGCTAAAAAAAAAAACGCGAAGCTGTTCATTATTCATAACGATGCAGGGCTTCTCCCTGAGCTCAGAGGATCCATGGGAAGCAACGCCCTTTTACAAGCCCTTCTGCAGCCGCTCCTGCTGATCATGCAGGCGCCCCTCCCCCCTTGCCTCCCTCCTTGCCTCCAATCTGGAGCACGCCACTCCACACCCCCAGGTTCCGGAGTGCTATACTGGAGTGATCGTGTTTCGTCACTTACCACACAGAAAACAGATTTACGTAACTGACTTGGCTCCGTCCGCCCCACCCAACTCTGTGCCCTCTCTCTTGAATGTGGGTCACGTGATATCGCCTGCCAGTTTCCTACATACACAGTTGGACTGTACACGATTTGCGTCCGCACTTGCCTTTGGAACTGGGCTATTTTGAAATATTTTTTTTTTCTACCAGTTCACATCGCGGCCAGGCCTTAATTGAAAAACGCAAACGCGAAAATGGGTTAATAGAGAATGATAAAAATGTAAAAGGAGAGAGAACGTGTGAACCGATTTGGAGGAAGAGGGTGGGGTGAGGAGGAGGGGCGAGGAGAAGAGTTCCAAAAGCAGTGTTGGCAAAGCCGGAGAGACGTTACGACTGACTGCCCCTTCGAGTTTCCAGCGACCACACAGTACTTAGGTGATGATGCAGTCGCTTGCCCGGTATGACGAGGGCACGCAAGCAGCCTGGTCTCGGGAGAAGGAAGTACTGAAGAGGAAAAGTGAATCAACACTGCCGAGAAGGGCAAGTGGGTCAAGTTTTGAGGTCAGACTGGGAGAAGGTGGTACGTTCGGGTCGCACTGGACTCCAGTCTGTCTGGTATGTGGGGACCAGAACCTTCTCAGGTTGGAGAGGATATAGAGCTGAATGTGACACAAGGTAGGCCAGTGACCTCTGGTAGCGTGTCACAACCTTACGAATCTATTTTGGTTAGAATTAAACGACACTTCGTAGAATAATCACACAAACAATGAAATATGTGTTGTCGTTGAAATATATTTGGATACATACAGTTTAGTTTTCCTCTTATGCTTGTGGAGGAAATAGATATCGATGTTATGTGTCGCCTTACTTTCCACTTGCCTTCATTGTATCTTTCTGTTCTTCCCTGCAGGTGAGGGAGCTGCTCCCTCGCCTCTGGGCCCACACTCTTGGTATGGAGAGGGCGTACACTTCACCCACCAAGACCAGACCCCTTTCCCTGTTTGGTCACCTTATGTCTGATTCAGATTTTGCAGGTCAAACGTCAAGCGTAATTTACACTCGTGTGTGTGTGTGTATATATATATATATATATATATATATATATATATATATATATATATATACACACACATTTGCCGAAAACAAAAGAGGCAGAGCTCAGACGCCGTAGTTGCGCGTAAATATGCACCGTATTCCTCTCTCTCTCTCTCACACACACACACACACACATATATATATATGTATATATATATATATATATATATATATATATATATATATATATATATATATATATATATATATATGGGAGAGAGAGTAAATTGTTAAGGGTTAAGTAATGATTATTATGCCTGTATGGCTACAGTCCTTTTATGGGTACCAAACGAGCCATCGATTTCCTGGTTAGGAGAAAAAAAAAAAATGTTTTGATTGTGAGAGTGTTCAGAATTTTCTCTTTTCATTATTCATGAATATATGGATTAGATTAATATTTGAACTGTTAAAGTGATGAATTTGTTTTTAGTGTGTTCCTAAATTCAATATGCGAATTGTTTTTGCATTTGTATTTCTGGTGCGTACTTTTTATATTGTGATTTTTCGTTTTGATGGTTCTGTATGTTGCCATTTTTATTCCTGGCCCATCATTGTGCTCGACCAGATGGTTGGTTCTGTTCGTGGCCATTTTTGTACGCGACCCATCACAGCATAGCCCATTTTTACTAATCATTATATTCTACTTCTTTTTTTGTATCATAGGTGTTTTTCTTTTCTGTACTTTGTGACTGAGATGATATTTAATGATTTTGTTTTTAAGGAAATTATCTGGTAACTGGAAGAGTTATGTGATGAACGAAGGACGTAACGAGATTAAATGATGCTGTGCTTCGTTATTGTTGTTCACTCGTAATAAAAAAGATATAAAGAATAATCTGGAGTGGTTTATAATCATTGTATAAATGTGTAAGTATTACTATTCTCTAATTGTTTCAGGACCATTTTTCCTTTTCATGTTACCTTTCTGCTTTTTAAGAGTCAGGTCTGCAAACACCAGCGAAAGACGTTGTAAGTTTTCCTTTTTCTTCTACCTTTCTCTCACACCCGAGGTGGCGTTCATTGGGGCACGTCTTGCCCTCCATTTTCCATGAGCTCTTGCAGGCCCAAAGGCTGCGCTGCTCTCTGTGGCAGGAAAATAAGGGACTCATTTGGAGGGAAAGTTTCTTTGATAAGTCTGTACTCTCGATACAGCCTCGGAGTTGACTTTTCACTTGCGTCGAGCAGACAGAGTCTGGTAACACGTGTGTGTGTGTGTGTGTGTGTGTGTATATATATATATATATATATATATATATATATATATATATATATATATATATATATATATATGTATATATATATATATATATATATATGTTATCAGGGACGAAGATTGATTAAATTCCCCCGTTGTGGCTCCACCCCAAATCTCTTTCACGTTTTTCGGCTGCCTGTACGAGGGCGACCAAGGATGTTAGGGAGTAGCCTCACTCTTCGTGTCTACTGATCCCGTATTGTTATCTGATGACTACGTAATTTTGATGCCAGACATTAATGGATACAAGATGCTCTCGCAGTCATCCGCACCCTATTCCTCAGTGTGTATCAGAAAGAAAGAAATTACGGGAGGTCATACGCTGACGCATGAACGTACAGGTTCATTTGAGTTGTGTACAACCTCTTGCTGACATTACATCTAATATTAGACTTGTATCGACCGCAGTTCCTCCCAGCCGTTGCTTAGATCACAGATGAGTATAGAAGTGTACTGAACGCATTACACTGATTTTTTCTCAACCCAGTCACCAGCTGTTTGGCCCTTGTGACCTTGACATTTGAATTTTTACCCAAGTAATTCGTGGACTGTTAAACATATATTCCATTCAACCTCTGTTCTTAGTTTGGGCTTGCTCATATTACCTGTTACTGAGGTATGGATCCTGCAGACACACCACCAGCAGACTGGACGCTCACACAGACACACTAACAGACACATCAGTAGATAGACCACTCAGACAGACACACTAACAGACACCCCAGCAGACAGAACACTCACACAGACACACTAACAAACACATCAGCAGACAGACACACTAACAGACACCCCAGCAGACAGAACACTCACACAGACACACAAACACCTCAGCAGACAGACGTAAGCAAATCACCTCTTGGTATGGTGTGGGAAAATCACAGAACCCGAAACTCGTATTCCGAATTGCAGTTTACTTCAGCTTTGAGATTCTAAGTCATTCACTTAATTTCCAAGTGCAAGAAAGTTTATTTGTAGACAATAAGTTGGGTTTTAAGTTACTAATTAGGGGCGCCCGTGCAGGACGGCTGGGAAAGAAATCTGAGAGGGATCCATAGAAAGTCTCACAAGAGAGGCTTTAGAGACGGGGCTGAAGAGAAGGGGCTCTGGAACAGGGCTGTTATGGCTGGCCTCCCCTAAAAGGGGGCTATAGTAAGGTTATCCCCGGGAAGGGGTATCCACAAGACACGTTCCCCTTGGGGAGGGCGCTCCTTGAAGAGGGGCGGGTAAAGTTGGCTCTTAAGGACATCCAGGCGCTGGCGAACTCATCTCTCGGGGACGAAGCACGTCTCAAACTAGTTAGAAAATACGTGACGAATTTGGGACTTTCATTTTTTTTTTTTTTCCCCTCCGTTTTTCTGGCCCCTCGTTTACTGCCGCGAGTAATGTCTTTCTCGCGCCTTTTACGTCACACAACGAGTTGGTCGAACGTATCATTCTTTACGACGTGGTGTGTTTATGTATAAGCGTTTTAGGTCCTTTTTCTTATACTTATGGGTTCTATAAAGGGTCTTGACGGCAAAATTATCCCATCGACTCCTTCACTTGACGTAAGAGAGGCTAGTGGGTACTCTCTCTCTCTCTCTCTCTCTCTCTCTCTCTCTCTCTCTCTCTCTCTCTCTCTCTCTGAAGGTAGTGGTACATGTATACCACTAGAGGCTTCACGTGAGACTCGACCATATGGTACGTGAATGTCAATAAGCCAGTAGAAATGGACGTGAATGCATTCGTATTTTTTGTGGAGGTTTTGGACGATACATTTTGCGCTTTATCTCTCCCTCTCTCTCTCTCTCTCTCTCTCTCTCTCTCTCTCTCTCTCTCTCTCTCTCTCTCTCTCTCTCTCTCTCTCTCTGTTAAGCGATGACGTAAATGTAAGATTTATCGAGTTTAAAAGTATTTCATTAAAGCTAACCTGAGTTGTGCTGTTACATGTAAGGCGGTACACAGATGGAGTAGGGATAAGCTAGTGGTATGCCGGTCAAAATATTGGAAGCGGCTCCCGTACGTGGAATGGTCAGCCCCGATTCCCGCGCTGTTCTAGTTATTTCACCTGATATTGTGAAATTTCCAAAAGGGAATTGAATATCAGAATTTTTATATGTAAATGTATTTTTGAGGGAATGCAATTTTTTTTTTTTTTTTTTTTTTTGCCGTGTGTGTGTGTGTGTGTGGGTGGGTGTGTGTGGGTGGGTGGGTTTGGTAATAGCATATATGTATTAGACCAGTTCAGATCTTATCAGAAATGATAACAATATAATGATGGTAGGCCAACACTGTATTATATTTCCTCCCTCCACGAAGGGTAAGACAGCGTTATCAATTTCTTCCTCCAGCGGTGGCCATGGTAAGGGAGGGAGGGAGAGGAGAACCATGGCCACTACAAGATTACAGCCGTCGATATCAGACAGGAGCTGTCAATGGCGGGCAGATGTTGGTGATGTGAGCCGCCACACACACACACACACACACACACACACACACACACACACACACACACACACACACACCGTACCTTGTGGTCTGGCCACTGACTCAAATGACTGAGGCAAGTTTTGGGAGACCTGAGAATTCCTGTGGTAAACTCCTTCGATATTTTATAGGGTTTAGACTCGAGAATGCTCGAGGTCAAAATGCCCCAGTGTTGTATGTCCAAAACGCCTCTTCATGTCTTTGGGGGGGCAGTAGTTGAGAAGAGAATTCATTTGACACTGAGGTTATGTTTGCCTTGAAATCCGATATATCAAAACATTGAGGCCATTTCCACATTTCTCTTCATGTTCAGGTATAGCTAACATGGCGTACACCATGGCCAAGCAACCTCTGAAATCATTCCCACGTGTCCAGCCAGACTCCTAATACACACCAGGGTTCCACACCCCCTACACAGATATTTCATTATTCACCTTTGTCCTCCGAGCTCACATGGCAGGTCGGACGTCTGTCCGTCCCCCTCACATTTCCAGCCCGGCACACAAAACGACTCCTTTGCCCCAGAGCCAGCAGTAATTCCCGCTGGCATCCTCTCGTGGGAGACCAGACCACCTTAAGTCTTCAAAGAGTCCAGCCTCCTCATCTGTCCATCTTTTGGTGTGGTCTGTGTTCCCCCTCCCTCACCTTCAACCATCGTACCCAGGGATCCCCCACCCACGCCATCTGACGTACTCGCAACACGGATCTAACAATTTTATTCCCCACATCTTTTTCACACCTTTATTCTTACCTCTTGCTTATCTCCTGCATCCTCCTACGAGACTTAAATGATTCATTTCTAGTGCATCAGTTTTCTCAAGTGTGAGTCAAGGAAATATGTATATAAATGAGAGATGGGACAAGCTGCCTCCTCATCCAGGCTTCTTATACACTGGACGCCTAAGGTCTCCTAGTTAATCACAGGTTTCAGTACCCCCTCATTTCTTCTCTCTTTCATAGCTCTACTGCCAGACTCATTTTCCTCACCGTCATGCTTAACCTCCTTGAGCACGACAAGGGTTCAGGTTAAAGGCCAGGCCCAGGAGTCTTAGCGTCGTGATCGGGTCGTACCATCGTGCTGACACTTGAGGTAACATTGAGGCCGGCTCTTCTCATCATTCTGCTTTTCTACAGTTTGAATCATGATCTCCAACATTCTGCCTGATTCATCCATCCCCAGTCAACGACTGCAGTGATTTCTGTGTTCCGCCAAGGTCTCTCTCTCTCTCTCTCTCTCTCCCTCTCTCTCTCTCTCTCTCTCTCTCTCTCTCTCTCTCTCTCTCTCTCTCTCTCTCTCTCTCTCTCTCTCTCTCTCTCTCTCTCTCTCTCTCTCTATATATATATATATATATATATATATATAGCCCTGCCGTCACTCCACCTCGCTGTCAACTCGCGTAATGCTCCTACTGTATGAAAACAACACACAACGCGGGTGAAATTAAGCTTCCCTCAAAGTTGTATCACTTTTGTTTCAATTATTCACCCGTACTACCATGTAGTGTCAGACTAGGGCTTACTTCATTACAAAGCTCACAGCAGCCTCCACAAGTCTTTTACACACTTTAGTAAGTTCAAATTACTCGTAGATGTTGACTGCTTACCATGTCATACGACCATTAAGTCCATGGATGATGTCTACACTTTCTCGGATTATTTCCCACTCAGCCAAAATGCCCAGATATGTTCTTCACACCCTCTTTCCCTCCCAGATCCTTCCAGTACCACATCTGCAAAGAAATCGGTATTTTTGTTTCTCACACGATCAGTCACAGAGGGTCCACGTTATCAGTTACCTGTTGCCCAGGACACCTATTGTTCTTTCTAACTTTGTACGCTTTTCCATCAGATGGTGGAACGATTACTGCCCTCGTCCGGTCATCAGGCACACGACCCTACTCTTCCATGTTGTTATACACTCACTCCATAACCAGGGAACTGCTCCTACCCCTCTATTATTCTCCATCTCGCTCACCACCACCAGCCACGACCCCAGCTTTTCCCTTTTTCAGTTACGTTAATGTTCACCTCATCTGGTTTTAATATCTTCCTCTCACGTGCACACCCCCATCCCGCGCTTGCCCAACCTCTCCCACGGAACCGGTACCCTCACATCTCTTGTCATAACGCCATCAGTTCTGGAAGATACTCTCCCTAACTCGCACAGACGTCGACTCACACAGGTAATCTCCCATGGCTGTCTAGCACACCCTCACTCTTCACATGGACCTCCTTTCTGTACCAGTAGACCTTCTGCCAAAATGCCTCGGTAATCTTCCTCTAATTTTCACTCCTGTTCTTCGTTGTTCAGTTCCTTTCGTTCTCCTCGTGTTCAAAAACTCGCGTTCCTTTTCTTATCCTCCAGACCTCGTATCACTATTCCGTTTTTCTCTGTGTTCTTAAGGATTCCGTAATTGTTGTCTTTACTTTTGTCGCTACAGGATAGTGAAGGATAGATATAGGATAGTAATTTATATTGATTAAATGGTCTTTGACTACGCCAACGGCGTTCTCCAAAATAATTAGCTTCGTGACTTAAACTTTTCGTCGTATGGTTTTAAAGAACGCACACCGTGCCCGGGGTCATGACTGCTACGTATATTTGATGTCATCACCCGTTGTGAACGGTTAATAGAACACGACAGTCGAACCCCTGAACACGACGACGTTACCTTTGACCACGACGAGATGACCATCGGGCATGATGGCCTGGCCTCTGACCCGACCCTTAAGGGATGAGATCAAAGTTGGGCCTCGTGCCTTAGCGTCACATTGTGGTGGTTCAGGGGTCGATCTGCGTACTCGAGGGGGGTCTACTGTGACACAACGGACAGACGGACGGACGAGATAAACCGTACACTCTTGACTGTGCCGGGCCGTTTGCAGCACATTGAGACGTCCCCATAGTGTAGTATCTTGACAGCACTAAGATACACAGTCTTCAGAAAGTGTACACCTGTTGGTAGTAGGTAAAAAATAATAGAAGAGCAAGTCAAGAAAGTGGTGGGGTTAGGAAATATTTGACAGTCTTCCACAAAGAACTTTTTTCCTTCTGATTGATTTATACTCTTTTCTTTGAAGCTATGGGATCCTTAGGGTGGGAGAAATATTTTTTCTTTACCTTGGTGAATGTATATTTTGGCCTCGGGGAAAACTTGCAGGTGAAGAAAAACATCTTAAGAGGAGAAAAGAAGCGTTGGTCGTGGAGACTTCGCCCGCAGGCACCTGTGTGGGAACACACGCACTCAGGGCTCAGGGGTACTGTTCTGGCTCAGCCTCTGCCGACACGACATGAAACAACACTACTAGGGTAGTTTCTCATATGTGTGTATATATATATATATATATATATATATATATATATATATATATATATATATAGTGATAAACTGTGTGTGGTTTCACACTATGTTGCTGATAGCCATCGTAAATGTGACGAACGACACGATAGCCTCGGGTCTAGGCTTACTGTACTGATAAAACACTTGTAGAGGTTATAAACAACGGCCTTTAGCTCACAAGATTAGACCATACTGATGATAACAGACGTCCTGAACGAGACAACATGCAGTTCACGCGACAGTACCCACCATACTCTGATGACAGGATTCAACTGCTTAACAACGTAGTCGTTCGCAAGGCTAGACCAATCACATTGATGACGTACGTTCGTAAGCGCACTACATCACACGAGTTGACCTGTGATGCTGATATTAGTAACGAGCCTTGACCTAATTCCACTTGGAACACTGGCGTCCAGATTACACTATAGCAATACGTCTGGCGCCAAGACTAAAGAATGTTTATTAATAATGAACACAGACCGCATCCAAGATCTCATAGTTACCATAAATGTATATGTAATTTACGTATGAATGTGTCTATATTCGGGTACGTGTGGACTGAATGGCAGAATTATTTTGTAAGGAAGTGGGTTATATAAGTAATGTGATTTATATCGATATATACACCAAGAGGGTATGAAATGAATGTCACGATTATTGTATATAAAGAGGATGACGTATCCTATACTGAGAGTAGTGTGAGGGAAAACTTTGGTCCATTATTTTGTGTGAGTCCTGGATCCTCGGTGGCGAGTATAGCAGCATCACCACGACTCATGTTGTTCGGCCAGGGATCTTGTGTGGTGCAATTAGTTGAGTTCTCGGACCGAGAGAATTACCTGCAATGTGTTGCCATTAGTTCTGTTAGGGGTCTCAAATGCGTGGCCATCAGTATGAGGGAACCGAAGGGGCTCTGGACCCAGAATTGTGGCCACCAGTGTGAGGGAACAGACTAGACATTGTACTAAGAAGTGTGGCCACCAGTGTGAGGGAACAGACTAGACATTGTACTAAGAAGTGTGGCCACCAGTGTGAGGGAACAGACTAGACATTGTACTAAGAAGTATGACCACCAGTGTGAGGGAAGTATGGCAGTTGCAAGTACAGTCGTACAGTAGCCAGTATCGTTGCCCTTCGCCGACAGACTCAAATATACCTCACGGTTCCCAGATGTCCAAAAAGGCGATGCGCCCAACGTGGGGCTCGAACCCACGACCCCGAGATTAAGAGTCTCGTGCTCTACCGACTGAGCTAGCCGGGCTTGTAGTAGATGGTTGGCTGGATTATATAAGGCAAGACCAGAGCTGGACTCTCGCCAGCTGGTGTCCGGTCTGTGGGATTATTTGTGTAAAGGCGGCTAAGTGCTTTTCGGGACCATGCTCTGAGCCGCTGTTATACGGCTCGTGTGTGTGTGTGTGTGTGTGTGTGTATATATATATATATATATATATATATATATATATATATATATATATATATATATATATATATATACAGTGTAGTGTAGATAAGTTCAGCTTATCGGTGTTCATCATAACGCTAATCTTGGAGGGAGCATTGATCTCTCTCTCTCTCTCTCTCTCTCTCTCTCTCTCTCTCTCTCTCCCTCACAGATGTAACAGCAACCCCCGCCACTTACAGCTCAGTGGACACTTGAGTAATACGGTGCGAGCTGAGCCTTTGCTCAGAGCTACGACATGACGACCATTGAGCACGTCGGTGCGCCCCTTGGATATGATGGCCAACCGAAATTTTAAGAGTTGTGGTCGTTGTACTGGAGGTCGTTATAGTCGTCCTGCTTCTCGGTACCACTTGAGACCTAACACAACCTGTGCTGACCTAAACGACGCGTCGCTTCAAATCTGCTTCCTTCCCTCCTTCGTCTCCAGACTTAAAGAAAAATTTTCCTCTGCCACCAGTTCGTTTCACCAAGGGTCTCACCCCTAAGGTATGCTCCAGGGTCGTACCGTCATGATCAGAGGTGGTGTCGTTGTGCTCAAGGGTTGTATCAGTGTGCTTTAAGGTCGAGACGTCTGCTCCAGGGTTACACCATCATTGTCAAGGTTGGTACAACTTGTGATCTAGGGTTGTACCATCATGTCCAAGGGTGGTACCGTCGTGTTCAAGGGTCGCACCGTCGTGCTTATGAGAATGAACAGGAACGTCGTTCTCATGTACTTGAAGATTTGGCACAACTACTTGCTTTACCAAGCCCCAAGGGAAACTACCCAGCCATCAAGCACATAAAACAGCTCGCCCAACGTGGGGCTCGAACCCACGACCCCGAGATTAAGAGTCTCGTGCTCTACCGACTGAGCTAGCCGGGCTTGTTAACCATGGGTGCCGTCATAACACAACGCCCGGCCACCTGGGTGTTAACACCACTACACCACTGGTCTCCCACGTGGGTCTGGCCAATCTCCCACGCCTGGCCTCCGTCTCACGCCCGGCTAGCTCAGTCGGTAGAGCACGAGACTCTTAATCTCGGGGTCGTGGGTTCGAGCCCCACGTTGGGCGAGCTGTTTTATGTGCTTGATGGCTGGGAACTTTCCTCTGGGCCTTGTAGTAAAGTCTTTGAGGAACTCCATCCCTGGGTGAAGTTCCTGCCTTTTAAACCTGTGATCGTGAACTGTTCTTGTAGCTCTTGGGAGCATCCTTCCTCTTCATCCTCCTAAACACAAAGGTAAAACCTTCTAACACAACGGTACGACCCTCGAGCATGATGGTACAACACCTGAACACGACGGTACGACCCTAGAGCATGATGGTACAACCCCTGAACACAACGGTGCGACCCTCGAGCACAAATGGGGAAGAGACGCTTTGCAGGCTGAACTGGTGGCAGAGCGGAAATGGTTGATCCTCAAGTCTGGCCGGAGGTAAAAGACTGAGGGTCGTGGGAAGCAGCTGTGTAGCGTGGCCTAGGTCAGCACAAGTCGTGTTGTGTTAAGCCCCGACGGCTACAGAGAAGGAGGACTGATCTACGACCTCCTCCCCACCAAGCCAGCTTCCACTGCAACGGCCAAAGACTTAAATTTGGGCAGGGCCATCACATCCAAGGGTCGTACCGGTGTGTTCAAGAGTAACGCCGTCGAGCACACACGTCGTACCGTCCTGTTCCACCATGGGTTAAGCATGGAAGGTGGTCTCGAAGAGTTAGAGCATAAATGAGAGTTACAACATTATTGACAACATCTCTAACCTATGACGGAGTTCGTGATGCACTTTACCACCAGGCCCCGTAGAAACTACCCGGCCATCAAGCACATAAAACAGCTCGCCCAACGTGGGGCTCGAACCCACGACCCCGAGATTAAGAGTCTCGTGCTCTACCGACTGAGCTAGCCGGGCGTGGGAGACAGAGGCCAGGCGTGGGAGGCCAGACCCACGTGGGAGACCAGTGGTGTAGTGGTGTTAACACCCAGGTGGCCGGGCGTTGTGTTATGACGGCACACATGGTTAACAAGCCCGGCTAGCTCAGTCGGTAGAGCACGAGACTCTTAATCTCGGGGTCGTGGGTTCGAGCCCCACGTTGGGCGAAGCGTTTTCGGTGTTTGATAGCAGGGTAGTTTCTGTGGGATCTGTGGGTAATATTCGAAAGGAACTCCATTCAGGGAAGGAACTGCTTCTCTGAACACTATATAGTTGTGAATTATACTCCGAGGGCATCTTTTCTGTTATACTTCACAACACAACGGTATGGCCTTTGAGCAGTATGGTACAACGCTTGGGTATGATGGTACAACCCTACATCACAACTATATCAGCCATGATAACAATGGTACAACCCTTCAGCATCACGATACGACCCAAGATCACGACAGTACAACCCTAAAGCACGACGATACAATCCTTGAGCACGGTGGTACCACCCTGGAACACGACGGTACGACCCTGGAGCACAAGTGAGGGAAAAGACCCTTGGCGGACTGAACAAATGGCACAGGGATAATGGTTGATCCTCATGTCTGGACAGTGGCAGGAAAAGGAGGGTGGAAGGGAGATATGAAGGATGGAGTTCATGAGGCAGTTCGCCACAAGGTTCTCTAGATACAATCCAGCCATCAAGTGCATAAGACGCTTCGCCCAACGTGGGGCTCGAACCCACGACCCCGAGATTAAGAGTCTCGTGCTCTACCGACTGAGCTAGCCGGGCGTGGGAGATAAGCGATACAGAGTGGCTTAATATACAGGTGGTCGGACGTGAGAGAGACTAGTTGTGCGGGTTTTTGTATCTTGGCGTTCGTGGATCGCAACGCCCGGCTAGCTCAGTCGGTAGAGCACGAGACTCTTAATCTCGGGGTCGTGGGTTCGAGCCCCACGTTGGGCGAAGCGTTTTGTATACTTGATGACCGGGTGGGTTTTATGGGGCTTTGCGGTAAGGCGCCTCACGAACTCCATCCTGTGGGTGGAATAGCTCATGGGAATCCTCTTCCCCCTTGGTAGCGCGCGCCCTTGGGCATTAAGGTTACCTACCTTAGGTCCGTATGATGGTCTCGCCTCTGACCTGATCCATGAGGGTGTGGTCAGAGGGCAAGCCATCACACACAGGTGTCGCAGGCCAGGTCGTCTTACCCAAGGGTCATATGTTAGTGCCTGGGCGAAGACTCTTCCTCGTGTCTCCAGGAAAAGAAGAAGTCGTTTTAATGATAACATTTGCCTTCAGCACGAGTCGAGGTGGTTGACAAGAACGAGTCGCTGTTTGGAGAGACAGTACGTCTGTACCCAGCGTTGCGTAAGACACCGATTGATCAGTTCTTTTTTTTTTCGGTATCCGAATGATTAATTTCTTGTCTCCATTTAAGTAAACACCGGTTATCTTTGGTTCACTGCCTTAATTAGTCTTCCGTCTAGGTATCGTGCGCGCGACAGCCTCACCCCTGAACACAACGCTTTGTTGGCGCGCTCCAAAAATCCAGTCGAGAAATACGTATTGACTCTCAGATACAAATGAACCCTAAATGGATTTATGCCGCTGCAAGCCATCACAGTTCCAATCATTTTCAGGTATTGCAATGAGTCCGTACAAAACAGTTAAATTTGCAGAGGTTCAGAATTTCCTTCAATTTTGGACTGTTTCGCTCTTGATTTTCTATATTTCTTTTATATATATATATATGATATTATACTAGGCTAAAAAAGTGATTTTCACGCATAAAAGTAAGTCGGAGCGATGATGATATACGCGTCATATCCTGCTTGATTTATCATCATACCTGAGGGCATGATAAAGCATCCACTGACGTCCCATAAACCACCCACTTGACAAGCTTATCATACACACAAGTTTCAGAGACCAGGCCATCTATGTAGGGTCCAGTCCCTAGGGATCTTACCCTCCTGCTAAAGGAGGGGTGGGTTAAGGGCTTCACCACAGGGGCCCCTTAGAAACTGCGCTGTTAATCTGTTGCATAAAACGCTTCGCCCAACGTGGGGCTCGAACCCACGACCCCGAGATTAAGAGTCTCGTGCTCTACCGACTGAGCTAGCCGGGCTTGTTAACCATGGGTGCCGTTATAACACAACGCCCGGCCACCTGGGTGTTAACACCACTACACCACTGGTCTCCCACGTGGGTCTGGCCTCTCTCCCACGCCCGGCTAGCTCAGTCGGTAGAGCACGAGACTCTTAATCTCGGGGTCGTGGGTTCGAGCCCCACGTTGGGCGAACTTTTTTTTATTCTTTATTCTCCCGGAATGTGGAAAATAGGAGCTCCATCCCCTATTGAAGGTTATGACTTGTAGCGTTAGTTTCCCTCCCCTCGAATATCTACCTCCCCTCTGTGATATTCTTTCATCATTAGGATAAATTGTTACGATTGGTATTTGTATGCATGACAGGGGCTTGGCTCTGACCCACCCTGTTTTGAATATTGATCAGGGCGACAGTAACTCTTTCCGAATCACTGTGGAAATGCCGGTCATGGCCACAAAGACAACCCTATGTATTTTTCTTTTTGCCCCAGAGTGGCGGTGATAATTATTTTCATGTTTTGTTTATTCTCAGAAGAAATGTGTTGTTGGTACGCTATTCTTTTTTATAGTCTTTCCCGAGGACAGTGAACTTAATAATGTAGTCACGTGTGAAACTGCTGAACACAGGTTGCTTGAGCAGCGTTTGGTTCAGCAGTCATCCTTCCACATGTGTGAGACGGGTGCTGACATTGCTGAGTTGATCTGTCTGAAGTAGACCTCGTCAGAATCATTAGCGAACGACACCCTGGCAGATAGCAGATGTCGTTACCGAGAACCCTATTAAACAACCATCTGGACGAGAGCAGTTGATGCTGACCTTAAACGATCAGTGTCCTCGATATATATATATATATATATATATATATATATATATATATATATATATATATATATATATATATATATATATATATCCCTGGGGATAGGGGATTAAGAATACTTCCCACGTATTCCCGGCGTGTCGTAGAAGGCGACTAAAAGGGGAGGGAGCGGGGGGCTGGAAATCCTACCCTCTCTTTTTTTTTTTTTTTTAATTTTCCAAAAGAAGGAACAGAGAAGGCCAGGTGAGGATATTCCCTCAAAGGCCCATTCCTCTGTTCTTAACGCTACCTCGCTAACGCGGGAAATGGCGAATAGTTTAAAAGAAAGATATATATATATATATATATATATATATATATATATATATATATATACATATATATATATATATATATATATATATATACCCTAGACTGAGGCAGGTTTGTCCCAGATACCCTGGGAGGGTACGAAGAAATAGGTCTTGTATTTAAGGTATGTGGAATGGGGGTCCTAACATCTTGATTGACTGTGCATAGCGCTGTTGAACGCGCGGCGGAGATATAGATAAGCGTACAGTTATATGTGTGTAATTATGTCAAGAGGACGACGGATTACCCTGATGAGACTGTCATTGCATATGGATATTACGTATATAAAGAGGGTGTTCTCTAAAAGGAGTACACAATTATGTACTAATGATTGATAAAAGCCCACATACCCGAGCACACCAAGCTGCAAAAACATCGTCTGGAGCTTCGTTACCAACTTCTTTTCATCATTACGGCCATTATCATTGTTGCCAGTGAAATCGACTGACCTCTTCTCTCTCTCTCTCTCTCTCTCTCTCTCTCTCTCTCTCTCTCTCTCTCTCTCTCTCTCAGAGATCCACGTGTGCTGTCGTTTTGCCGACCTGTCATGGTATACAACTGGAATCTCTGTATTTGTGTTATGAAACGTTCGAGCTTGAAATATTCAATTACGAATCCACCAGAAACTTATGAACAAGTCTGTCCTCCAAATGTTTATAAGTGAAAGTTGCATTTGTTGATATTGCATTTCAAGGATACAGCTGTGTCGCAGGAATTAAATGGGTGTACCTGGCTCTGTATAGCCCTTGAGTAGGGCCTCAGCTCCCCGGATCGTCGCAGCTAACGAAAAGAAAATGATAAGTGTATCCACGCCATAGCCTCTGTACTTTCTCTTCCGCCTCCTGTTGCGTGGTCGTCGTCGTCTTTGTTCCTGTGATTACGTGTGTAGCCTCCATGTTTGCACTGATCCGTGCGTGTACTTCGTGACCAGTGACCCACTCTCCCCCGACGGTGACCTAACTCACCACAAGACTATCTGGTCTTATCGGGGTTATCTCTCAGGAAATCATGATGTAACACAAATGTTATCTTCTTATCGTATGCTCTCATCTTGTTATCACTGCTTGAGATAATTTACTTACATCCTTCACTTACTTTCACAACATGAAAATCTTCATTATTTTTGTTGTTTTTTGTTGTTGGCCTTATTGTATTTTTTGGGGAGCGACCGTATATGTTTTATGCACTTGTATGGTTTTCCTCAGCTTGGAGACTTTACGTCCTGGTTGGAAGTCCACATTGTCTCCTCTGACTTCAAGTGAGATAGTCTCTCTCTCTACATGGTATGTATCCCATACCGTCTCGCCCAAAGTCTCAAAGACCTTTCATCGCGGACATTCCGCCTTCTCGGATATGAATAGGATTCCCATGAGAGAATAATAAACAAGGAGAGGCAGTGTTTACCTTGGCTTGAATGGAATGTTTAATTTCATCTGCGTTACTCACCTGCTTCATACTCTTGCCCGCAGAGGAAGTTTATATTTTTCTTGTGGAATCAAGAACCACATCTTACCTGGATGTACAACTGGGGCTCCAGGACATGTACACACACACAAACAAACCACTATATATGTGTGTGTGTGTGTGTGTGTGTGTGTGTGTGTGTGTGTGTGTGTGTCACATAATGCTCTACAACAGCAAGGATTCGAACTTCGTGCCATTTGCCTGGTTGGTGGGTACGCCCAGCCGAGTGATCAGCGTACCCAGCTACCATTTGAAATATATATATATATATATATATATATATATATATATATATATATATATATATATATATATATATATATATATATATCAGTAACCCTTTATAGCTGAAAGATATTGGTTAACGAGGTAGATTAGGCCCGTATTAGGGAGACCATTGGCGAACAGGGTTAGCCACTGCCAAACGTAGCCGAGCTTAGCTTCCGTGAACTAGTTATCTGCTGCAGTTACGATGGAGTATGCGGGTAGCAAAATCAAGATGTCTGTATAATATTTGTGATATATATGCATGGTCTCGCGGCCTTATCCTTATTAAGAACCAGGTCAAAGGACATACGACGGGGTTGTAACGAATACAAGTATCGCACCGTCGTGCTCTAGGGTTCAAAACAGCCCACGTTTCCTCTTCACTGTGATGACTCTCTGGGAATACCAGCGTCTCATTTCCAGTTGCCGTTTGACCCAAGGGAGTCCACAGGAACCATGTTCTATAGTTCGACCTTACCGTTCTGTGTTCGTACCGTGGACACATGGGCAAAGGTGGAACATTATCACTGTGAACTCGTCAGCACCTTCGTCAGTATGCCAGTAGGTGCCGGAGTCGTAAGCGTGAACACGTCATCAGTAAGGTTGTGTCAGCGGCGTCTTGCAGCCCATTAAGGCGACGGTCCCAATCTGCTGTGTCAAAGTGGATATCCGTCTGCCAAGCCTTTGACTCGTCAGCTGTATACCCCCCCTGCCGTCCTGCCTCACTCGCATTCAAGGCCAAGGATAATATTCTATCTTGGGACGAGGTACTGAAGACACGGAGGTGCCGATGTTCCACCCAAACACACACACACACACACACACACACACACACACACACACACAGTTCTGCCAAAAGGCATCGCAGACGAGTGTCTGCGGTATTTATAGTCTTGTCTTATAGTCTGCTGCTCTATTTGAACGGACATTTGCTAATTTGTTCCCACCTTTAATTCTCATGTTTTTCATCATTTATACCAAAGGACATTTTTCATAAGTTTACAGTGAGTGTGTGTGTGTGTGTGTGTGTGTGTGTGTGTGTGTTAACGGGCTCCTCCTGCAGGAGGCTGGCTACACCGCGAGTAAAAAGTCACCTTCAGCGAGGCCGTACCATTGGGAGCACAGTCTCGTCAGAAAAAAATTCCAGTCCAAAAGAGTCGGCGTTTCCCCGCTGCTTGAAATAGCGCAGCTTTAGGCTACTGAAGTCTGAGTAACAACAGGACTCTTTTACAGAAGGTATTCCTTCCCATAGACTCGCTCAAGAATAAACTTAGGATCGAGAATAAACTTCATAAACATTTCGCTTCTGATCCTGGACCGACATTCTTTAGGACCTTTTTATCTGAGACATCTGCATTCCTTTGTCTTCATACCACATTAATCTGTGAGTTTCTGTTTCCTTCCGCTACCACAAACGTATACGATTCCCCGTCTCCCCTTTGTATAATTTAATGGTCTTTGAACTTTAAACAGCCGTGAAGAAATATGCTCCTACTTTACTGTTCTGAAATTTGAGCTGTGTACGCTCCTTATTCAGTGTTAATGACCTTGTTGCTATTTTTTCATTTTCTGTTGATTACATAAGGCGACTTTCATTAGATCAAGCTGTGTCTTCCATTCATCCTTTCCCCTTTTTTTGTGTGTTTGTATATTCTCATGTGTACTTTCGTGATGTTCCTTCATAGCTGCTTCCCCTGCAGTCTGTTTTGGAGGAGGGAGTGGTGGAGGGGGAGGAGCCTGCACTGTCCTGTCTCTAGTTACACAGGGTAGGAATTTAAGATACCACCACTGACTGACCTTCATCAGATAACCTCGTCATAGACCACCAGGTTTTTCTGTTATCTCTCTCTCTCTCTCTCTCTCTCTCTCTCTCTCTCTCTCTCTCTCTCTCTCTCTCTCTCTCTCTCTCTCTCTCTCTCTCTGTAAATTTTTTACAGAGATCGTGTGTGCGTCACTGAGTCATGCAGAAGAGCAGTGACACAAATTGGCCGAGCCGTGTCTGTCGTGTCCAGTAAGTCATTATGTGGAGGGAAGACCCACCGGCACCCACATACCCTCCTTCCCGGCATGACAGAGGTCCTCCCTGCAATGCAGGCAGGGAGGACCTCCCTGCCTGTACGACAGGGGTGCACTTATCGTGATCTCTGTGACATTCCCAAGCCCCACGGTATCAGCCCACACCATCCATAATGATGTGGGCTGGGGAGGTAAGGAGTGTTTGTGGGATGAAGGTCGGGGTTAAGGAGAGGATAGTTGGCTGCTTTGGGCTGGAGAGAGAGAGAGAGAGAGAGAGAGAGAGAGAGAGAGAGAGAGAGAGAGAGAGAGAGAGAGAGAGAGGCGGAGCTGAGGGGAATTACGGTTGAGAGATGGGGTGATAAGGAGGAGAGTTGAGATGAGCGGCGACAGTCAGTTAAGGCGGTGGAGTGCTGCCTGTGTGAGGTTGAGGGGTGGGGTTAGAGCCCCCTGCGAGTACCTAGGACCCCGCTAAGTACTGGCTCATACCAGCCCTGAGAAATTGTTAACATTTATTTACTTATCCCGAATTAATTAACTTCCTTCGAAAGGGTCGGCACATACCCGGGAGGGAGTGGGGCTCAGCGGGAAGTGGCTGTATTAAGAATATACAGAAAACTTAACAGAGAGGGAGGGAGTGGGCTCGGCAAGAGCGAGTATGTTTTACAGGAAGGGTGTAGGATTAGTTTGGAGGGGCGCTGGACGAGGAGAGGAGGAGGAGGAGGAGGTCGAAGGAGTGAAGACTTGGATACGTCTTCTCCTGTGGTGTGGTGCACAGCAGAGATAGCAGGCCAGACACTCGGCCCAGCAGGAGCCAGTGCCTGCCCTGCCTGCCTCCCTCACGCTCTGCGAAAATTTAGATCATCCGGAATGCTTGGGAGCCGCTGGTATATAAGAGGGACGTTCAGACGCAGATGACCCTGATCTTGATCTACAGTTACAAGACTTGGACGCTAAATGAATACTCATGTCAGTGTGGCTGTTGGCAGCTCAAGGTTAAGCCGTTGTGGGTTTTTTTTTTTCTTTCTATTTATTCACCGCTAATCTTTGGAAATCTTAATCCATCTCACGTCTTTCTTAACGGCCACCACCACCTTTTTCCAAAAGTCATGCTAGCCTCTTACACCAAGACTCGTAGATTTGTTTTCCACTTCTCCTGCCCTTTTATCGCTTTATCCTTTCAACCCTCACCTGTGTACATGCTAAGTGTGGTTCTGCTATCACTTGGCGCGGGAAGTGGTGATCATATATATATATATATATATATATATAGAAACGTCTGGACTACTTTGGTGTAGTGTGTACTCATTATCAAACCTCACATCAGTGGCGCAGATACAAGACGTTACCTTCCCGGTTGTAGTGGCGCTTCTTGTGTCATTACGACCTCTCTACACCATACATACATCCTTCTTATCTCTCCCTCCACTTCCCTCTTTCCTTGATTTGTTCTTTATCTTTTATTTCCTATTATTCAGTAGTTCATAATTTCATTTTCTTTCCAATGTGACGCTTTCTTCATCATTCCATTTTATTATGTCTTCGTACTTTTACAGATATGTCCCGATCATGAAAATCTTTCTTCGTCTGTTTATGTCCGCTGTTTTAGCGTCTCCCTCTCTTGCTATCAACACCTAGCGCTCCCCTAACCACAGTATTTCTTCGTACATTCACTTTGTCTCCCTCTTCTCTACCGTTCCTGCTACTTCCTTCTTTTGGCCCGCCTCTCCCCCAACACCCCGCTCCCCTCATCCCTTGGGACTGTGGCTGGAGGCTGGTCAACAGAGGGAGGGAAGGTGAGGGGAGGAGCATTACATTACTCCCCCTCCCGGCTCACTTGACTCCCCTCCTTACCCTCCTCCTCCATTATTATATCCCCTCCACTCCATCTCCACCCGCCATTGTCTGACTCCCCGCCTCCCCTCCCTCCCACTCCACCACCACCACCACCAAGTGTAGCCCTGAGATTTTCTCTTAATTAATAAACTCCACCAAGTTGCTGGGGGAGGACTCTCTTTCTTCCTCTCACAGCTAATATATATATATATATATATATATATATATATATATATATATATATATATATATATATATATATATATATATATATAATATATATATATATATATATATATATATATATATATATATATATATATATATATATATATATATATATATGAAGGTTAAAACCACACTTCACGGAGACCTGATGATTTACTTTCGTGTCAGTGGAGGATCTCTGATGTATATAACTTGGTTCTCTTTGTTTCTGGTGTCATTGCAGCTGAGAAAGGGATTGTGAAAAGCTGAAACCGTATTGGATATGAAAATACATCCTCCTCGTCTCCGTGGAGTGTGGTTTTAACCCTCATACTTCAGCACATCATGTTGTATACTTCATGTTGTATATATGTGTGTGTCTCTTTCATCTCCCTTTACATTTTAAAGCGTTAATCACTTGTGGTTTTCAGCTGTCATTCCACAGTCACCCTGAAAGTTCACTCTGTGTACTTTCTCAGTTCACAGACCTGAGCCGAGTTATTACTAGTCTTTGATGACGTCTCTCTCTGCCCGTGGAAACATAAACATCGTTGTTAATGCGTGTGTGGTTCAATAAATCGGTCGTTACTATGATTAAATACAAATAAGAAAGAATATACAGAGTGTATAACATTTTCTTTTCTCTCTCTTATGTCATACTTGGGTTTATATCATAATAATAATGGAGGAGTTTGATCCTAATCAGAAACATCAAATGATAGTTTACGATTCGCTGGCTGTATTAGGCCAATGATACTACGTCTTGCGTTTGTGGTGACTGACCTTTTACACCAAGCATAGATTACGTGGTTAATTATATATATATAATCGGTTGTACTATAATGATTATCAGTAGTTATAACTCACGGTCGTTAGTAAATTGATATTTAGATTGAGGCCATTTCCGCTGATTCTGAGCTGGTTCCTCATCAGTTACATAAAGAATATAATGTTATAAGGAGGACTTTGCTCTATCAGATAAAACTGATATGACGGAGAGGAGGAGGCAGAGGTGATGAAGCGCCTTGCTAAGGTCACGAGGCGAGATAGGTCATGTGAGGCCACGACTGATTGGAGCTTATCCTCTCATTGTGAGATCGTTTGTTGAAAAATCATGATGAAAAAGAGGTTTGTTGATATTGTAAAGGACGTTGCAGAGTGAGAGAATGATCATAGAGAGGGCGTTGTGTGTTTGGGGGAGGGTATTACACAGTCTTCTGGGATGGTTGATGCAGTGCTGGACGCCGTGTAGAATCCCGCATGTCTTCAGTCGAGCTTTGGGGATTAGTAAGTTAGTTTAAGGGTGGAGATTAGCATGAGCTGTGTCCCATTCACAGAGCAGCATAAGTGTCTGCTTTTTGTAGCTATTGTCAGAGAAGTGGGAGGAGGGAGACAAGGAGGACGCTTGTCATGTGATGTATGCTGATGATACAGTTGTATTGGTGGAGGGGGGCCAGAAAATATGAAAGCAAGAAAAGAACCTTGTGAGTGGTGTGCAGAAAGATGTTAAATGTTCATTCAGATTGAATGGCTCTATGAAATTTGGCAGGAGTGAATGGGAAAGGCAAGGGAAGAAAGAGCAGACGAGTTGAGGAAAGTGAAAGTTTCGGTGACAGATCCAGTTAAGATGGTGAGCCAGAGACTGAAAAATGGGTGATTAATCCCAGGCAAACTGGCCAGAGATTTGGAAGGCGGAACTTACCGTTGAATCACTGGAACTGGTGTTCACCTCCTTGAGCACGACGGTGCGACCATTCAGCACGACGATGCGACCCTTCAGCTCGACGGTACGACCCTTGAGCACGACGGTGCGACCCTTCAGCACGACGGTGCGACCCTTCAGCACGACGATGCGACCCTTGAGCACGACGGTGCGACCTTTGATCACGACGGTGCGACCCTTGAGCGCGACGGTGCGACCCTTCAGCTCGACGTTACGACCCTTGAGCACGACGGTGCGACCCTTCAGCACGACGATGCGACCCTTCAGCACGACGATGCGACCCTTCAGCACGACGGTGCGACCTTTGATCACGACGGTGCGACCCTTCAGCACGACGGTGCGACCCTTCAGCACGACGGTGCTACCCTTCAGCACGACGATGCGACCCTTGAGCACGACGCTACGACTGTTGAGCATGACGGTATAATCCTTGAGCACGACGATACGACAACCCTTGAGCACGATGGGCTGGCTGTTTAGTAGGCAAATAGTCGACCTCGCAAAGGATGCGGATCCCGGACTCACAAACTAGCTGGATGACTTTGATCAAGACCACAACAAAGGAGGTGCTAATTGTAAAGACGCAAGGTCACCTCGCTCGTTACCATGGTTTAACCAGGGCTTCCTGGCTGATCTCTCACACCCAAGTTTATTCCAAAATCCTGTCCAAAGTTGTTCCTAGTGTCGCTCTATGTGACTTTTATTGATATGATGCGAATATATATATATATATATATATATATATATATATATATATATATATATATATATATATATATATATATATATATATAATGAGTAATTTTATTATCTACTTTATCAGTGGCTGTGCCTTCCTTCTGGTTCATAAATTGTGAACTAAGATTAATCATTCCAGCGAAACATCGTTAATAACTGTCATTATTATTAGAGAAACTGGACCTCCCATGCCTTATTACTTTGCCTTGAGATTTTTTGATGTTGTTAATGACTTTATCGATTACAAGCCAACCGCAGAGTGTCTTCGTACTCCGATGTCTCACTAGGTACACGTTGTTCTCTGTTGGTGGAGCGAGCCAACCTGTTACGGTAGCAGGTTCTCGTCAGCAAGGACCTCTGATGCCAAAGGACTGGGACGCAACATAAGACACACACAAGAAAATCCGTGACACTAACATTTGAATGCAGGCAGCGTAACATGGTTTGCGAAACGTCGTCAGCATTTTCGACAGGTGGGTTTTTAACCTGACGTTAACGGCCGTAGCCTTTAATGCACAAGACCCCGAAGTGTCACCACTTAAAACTACGTGGATTCAGGCTGTGGCATACTCGCCCATTTCAATTAGCCTGAAAGATAGTAGGACTAAAAAACAAGATAGAATGAGGTGGAGGAATGATTTGAACTTTGCTCTTTACAGAGCGCATGATAGGCCTTAACTCCAATAGGTTTGCTAACTGGTAACCTGACTCTTCTCTCTTACATTTTCGGTGGAAGTTGACGCTTGGGTGATAATGTTTGGTATGATGTGGGAAGGACTCGACAGGAGTGTCCGTGAAGGAGAGAGAGAGAGTCTAGCTCCAGAGGCCCACCAGCTTCCGTATTATAGAGAAACGTGTGACGGCAGCAGCCTAGCCCGTTGGTCATCATCTCCCGTAAGATAAAGAAATGGGAGGATATCTCGCTCACGAGAACCAGCTTCTGTAAGAATAAGGTATATTTTGAAAGTTGGACTCGTCCGCAAGAAATGACTCCCAGAAGACTAAGAATCACCAGGGAATCTCACCTTCATGAATCAGGTCCTATGCGTTAAAAAATAAAAATCATGAGAGCAGCCTTACGTGTTAGAATCATCCACTGCACGACCAACTTACCTTGCAGGAACCAGGACACGTAAGAATCCTAAAGGGTGACCTCACCTGTGGGAATCATCTCGCCGGATGATTAAGAATCATAAGAGTCACCTCACCTAGAGTCACCGTCTCTGAGGGCAGCCTGGCGTATAAGGTTACACCAACACCACCCGAGTATGCCAAAGCAAAGCCTTCCTCCTCCTCTCTCATTCTCCTTTTCTTCACGTAATGCATTTTTCTTGCGGTATGAATATTTCTACTCCCTCTCCCCCTTCCTAGGAGAAAAAAAAAAGAGAGATTTTCTTTATAATTCATAGGTTGAATCATCGCTTGCATGTTGCCACATAGTCATTAAAAAGACATTTACTGGATAACGTGACTGCGTATGATACAGCACATTTGACCCACTTCCGTCCGACCTCAGCCGCTTGACCTTTAACCCCTTAATTCAGAGGGTGATTACAAGGCAATGGTAATCAGGGAAGATGAGGGATAACCTCATAACAGGCGAGTTAGGAGACGCAGATTAGGGTAATGAGGAGCAAGAGATACGGAGGTATGGATTAATGAGTAATACGAGAATAGGGAGAGATTAACGAGAATTGAGCTGGGCTGGATAAGTTGTCTCAAAATTAACCACTTTGGTTAGATTTGCGTGTCTTCACTAGTTGAGGTGATTAACTAGACTGATCCATCAGCGAAAAGTTAATTAACTGAACTGATCCACACTCAAGGGTTGGGACAGTTAACTCTCGAAATTAGATAAAGTTAATGGGGAATCTTTAGTTGATTAACTTAATTGACCAAGCAAGTTAATTAACTGATCCAATCCTGGTACTGAGTGAGCTGGATAATGGTCAGGAATAATGAGAAAGGGAGTAATTAACTGTCAATTAGCAGAGACTAGTCGTAATAAGGATAGAAAAATGGGATATTGATGCGTCCAGGTGGGTAGAAATTGACAGTAACTGAATGGGTAGGGGATAGGTAGAATGGCAGACAGGAATGATAAAGAGCTATGTATTGGGTATACATCAGCAGGAGTAATGAGTAACTGGATAATGGACGGTAATTGATTAGAATAACGCATAATAACGAGGGATTGTCGTTTCTGTATGAGTTCCTCGCTAGGATGGTAGACTAGAGATGGTAAACGTAGGTGATGGTGATGAATAGATAGGAGAATGAATCGTTAATGATGGGTGTATATATATATATATATATATATATATATATATATATATTCCTATGAGTCCACGGGGAAAATGAGACACGATAAGTTTCCAAGTGCACTTTCGTGTAATAATCACATCATATATATATATATATATATATATATATATATATATATATATATATATATATATATATATATATGTATGTATATGTAATCCTTTGGCGGTTAGTATTCAGATAGGAGACGGACATTACCATAATCTGATAGGGGTTGATCATGATCCAGGATAATCTCGGGTGATCTTGGCTTAATCTTAACATGATCCAGGCTTGATCTTCCATGATCTTAACATTGCATGATTTTGGCTGGATCTTACATGATCTTGGCTGGATCTTTTATGATATTGGCTGGATCTTTCGTGGTTTTGGCATGAGCTCAACACGTGCTGTTGTTTTTATTTACAAGTCGACAATTTCCTTCAAGGTTTAGGTCGGGGAGGGGGGGGGGGGGGGGTCCTACCATCGTGTTCAGGGGCTGTAGCCCGATGCTCAAGGATCGCACTGTCTTGCCCAGTACCCTTACACTCGTGCTTGAGGACCGTATATATATATATATATATATATATATATATATATATATATATATATATATATATATATCTTTCTTTCTTTCAAACTATTCGCCATTTCCCGCGTTAGCGAGGTAGCGTTAAGAACAGAGAACTGGGCCTTTTAGGGAATATCCTCACCTGGCCCCCTTCTCTGTTCCTTCTTTTGGAAAATTAAAAAAAAAAAAAACAAGAGGAGAGGATTTCCAGCCCCCCGCTCCCTCCCCTTTTAGTCGCCTTCTACGACACGCAGGGAATACGTGGGAAGTATTCTTTCTCCCCTATCCCCAGGGATAATATATATATATATATATATATATATATATATATATATATATATATATATATATATATATATCCACGAAATAGTACACACAGGTAGCGAGTGTGTATGAAGTACGATCTTTCTAAGGTTTGTTAGAAGAATTTTTTCCCTAAAAGCAATAAGTCTGGTTACCGGAGGATGGGGTCCTACAGTGAGAGGCGTAATTTGATTCAGTAATTAACCAGACTTACTAACACACCGTGACTAATTACTTGCAGTTTTGCCATATTAGTAACATTAATTCTCCCAGGAACTAAGTACCGCCCACGTGGGAATCATTACGAGAGAGAGAGAGAAAAAAAAATCTCATTAAATTATCTTGTTCGGGGTTATTGGGAGATGGATTATCGCTCGGGATTTTTGTTTTCCGAAGGCTGTGGCGCACTCACTGACGAATAATTACTGCCAGCATCGCGCGTCAGCCTGACTCTGCTCTCACACCTCACATGGCACAGACACGTGCATGTCTGTCTGCTTATTCAACTGCATCTTTATCTACCTGTCTGTTTGTCTCTCTGTCTATTCATCTTTTCGTCTGTTTCTGTTCACCGTGAACTCTGCATTTCCATGATGAGGCTGGCAGGGGTGGTAAGTTGCCACACCGGGGTAGACCTAGTATCCGGGTAATTATTTACGTATGGAAAGTACTGTCTGGGCTTTTTACTTCAACCTCCGCGAAAAGAAAAAAAAAGTTGTTTGTGATTGTAACATGCAGCGGTGGCTTTCCGTAGTAATGATATAGTAAAGTTAGAGCATTAAAGTAGAGTAAGGACTCCACCTCAATGACGCCGTAGTAAAGTAGGCCACCTTAGCAAAGACGTTGCCTCACGTGAGGAAATAGGAGAAGTATTGCCTTGAAGAGCGGAGGTTTTCTCCGAACATCAGCAGATGCTTCTTCAAGGCTGCCACAGCGCGGGTCACGCCTATCCCCGAGTAGCTGTTTCCTAAGTGTTGATAATCAGAGGTGTGAACACACAGTCTGTCTGTCTCTCTCCCTCTTTCTGTCATTGACGTTGGTCGTGCCTCAGGAAGCAATCTCTCCTTAGAGACTTGCAGGCAGGTAGTATCTCTCTTTCTCTCTGGTAGGTAATATGTGGTTGGCAGCCACCGACCAGGGAGGTAGGTATATGGGAGGTATATTACCTGTGCTACCCCGTTCGGGTATAGGGAGAGCATGTGACACTTTTACATTGAGCTAGCACTTCAGTGTTTGTCAAGTTTCACTCCTCTGACACCGGTTGGTATCTTTTCTTGCTGGCTCGCCCACAAGTGGGCTGTTGGCTTTCAGTCCACAGACATTCTTACAGTCTATCCATCTCATACATAGCATTGGACAAGACCTGACTCACACGGCCGCCTTTCGTAGAATAGATATAGGAGTAACATTGAATCGTCAAGGTTCCTATATGCATGTATGGTCTTCGACTTATCTTTAGCACTGAATGTGTTCAAGATTTTTTTTTTTTTTTTCGAACGTGGGCGTTGACGTCCTCGGTGACCCTGGCTGTCGATAACTCAGATAAGCAAAGGTTGAGCCAAAAAAATAGATAAACTTTGACTGGATGATGAACACGAAAATCTGTAAGAGTAGTCGAGAGAAAGACTTCTGGAGAATGGAAGTCCAAATTATACTTGGCTTGATGAAAAGAGAATAGATAAAGAGAAATGGAATTGGGAAAAATAATGCAACCATAATTCTCGGAATGCTTCTGCTTTTACATGAAAGCAGCGTCATTGTCCTCGCTCCTGTGTAGGATTTGGCTGAAAACAAAAATAACTCCACAGCTGAAATGGTTCAGTTCAACATTTCAATCGTAGACCTTAACCCCCCACTGCTGCACCTCTGATTCAGACCTTTAGCATTCACGAAATTCCCTGTTGTTAATTTCGTGATTATATAAAAAAAAAAATTCAGAATTTCATGGTTGTGCGAGTAAATCGTTCATAGGCTCTTTAAATTTAGAAACATACGCGAGTCTGTGAGGATGCAGTACAACGAACTGGTCTCAGCAGCTGAACCATCTTTAACCGTTCTAGGAGAGTATGCAATGTTAAGTACGCTTGAGAGTGTGAATGAATGTTTATATTTATCAATAGTGGAGAAATTCGCCCAGTGAAATCCCTTTTTGAGGCCAGAAAAGGGCCCGAGCGTTTGTTAATGTACGTGATGACAACTGAAACACATTGCCACATCTTCTCCCCGGAACACTTCTGCATTCCTAGCACGTAAATATTCCTTCTTTAATGTGTATTTAAACTGGTGCTGTAGGCTTGTGTAGTGAAAACGTAACAAGTGTGGTGGTCGTAATTCAAGTAATTCATCTATTTATCATGGTTGCTTTGTTTTACAGAGTTCATTCTTCGTGCAAGGTCGGCAAGAGCGGGCTTCGCTAACGGAGAAGTGGCACCACCGCAGAAAGCAGTCGGTAGGGGAGGGAGCGGCTACCGGGTCCATTTCCCGCGCTTATTTCTATTTTTTTTTCATACATATATTTATATATACATATATATTTTTTTTTCCAGCCAGTCTCTGTAAATTTTCCTCAATATTATCAAGTGCCTCCCCTCCTATAGCCGTCATGGAGGGACAACGAGGCATTACAATCGCATGCAACAAGGGTGGAGCCAGGATTTTTATTGAGGTTGCAGACACGTGATACGCCGTGCTTGGCCGGATTCAAGCAGCAACCACGCACGCACCGCGGATTCCAAAATGGCGGGAAATATGCAATAATACCCGTGTCCATTTGTCGGCCTCTGGAGGATATTCCATCAATAAATCGTCATTTCTCGCACAAACTATTCGACATATTCCTGGGGCGAAATATATTCGCGACGCTAGATTCAAGTTTAAGCGTAAATAGTATTTATATATTCATTTTTATTTTAGCGAACAAGACAGATGATTATCTAGAGGTACTAGAGAGTGAATGGTAACGAAGAGCAAAGAGCAGTAAATCAATAAACAGCAGTAAAGAGGAGAGACTACAGCAGAAGCGGTGGTGGTGGTAGCAGCAACACTAGAGGGAAGTCGTTAGGCCCTCCCGACAGTACTCCCTGAACCCTGGCACGTGACTCAGCAGGGAGTCGGCCTGAGTAAATGAGTACGTGATCAATACTCGTGGGGCTTTCACATGTGCACAGATCATTGTGTGTGTGTGTGTTGTGTGTGTGTGTGTGTGTGTGTGTGTGTGTGTGTGTGTGTGTGTTTTCAGCCATGTGCATTTTATCGGTGCATTTTTTTTTTTTTTTTTTTGCATGTTGTGTGTTTGAGTTGTTAGTTTGTAAAGTACTTGTGTTTGTGTATGTATACGTACGCATGTTGGCTTTTGTGTGTGGGACTTAGTCGTTAGGCGTAATTGGCTGGCGTATGCTGCGCTGTACGCGGGGAAACATCTTAGTCACTCTATTCATTAATGTGCGCTCCTTTCTTGTCGTTCTCTGATGTATATAATGTCCTGGGCACGGCAGTACGACCCCATGAGTACGACTCGGGTGGGTCACAGGTCAGGTCAGGTCATATTCAAGGGTCGAATCTCTTTGATCAAGGGGTTAAATACCAGGGTGTATGTATGCATATCAGTACTTTGTAGCTGTCTGCGTACTTGGCGAGGCAAAACATTTTTTTACACTAGTGTAATTACCTACCTGAAGCGTACTTGTGAGGCCCCTCATCTATTGAACATACGATCATGAAAATGTTTGATACTTATGTATGCTGTCCTCATTTATCCTTTCCTCATTCAGAATGTTCCACTCATTCTGTAAAAGTAATTATGTACATCTGTTTTAGCAATTATCTTGCTTAATTTCATGTTATGCCCTTTGATTGTTCTCTCCTTACATCATTCGAAGAACCGTTCCCTCCGTCATCAATCTGGTTAGAAATGAAAATGTGATCGGGTCACCCCTTACTTCTCTCGTTTTCCCCTTGTAACTCGGCTTATTAATGTGTGTGTGTGTGTGTGTGTGTGTGTGTGTGTGTGTGTGTGTGTGTGTGTGTGTGTGTGTGCAGTTACCCATTCGCCCAGTACCGGGAGGGAGTAACACACTCTTGGAGCCCTTTGAGAGATTAAATATGCCTAACGCGACGATAGTCAGCTAGGAATAACTTCTCTCTCTCTCTCTCTCTCTCTCTCTCTCTCTCTCTCTCTCTCTATATATATATATATATATATATATATATATATATATATATATATATATAAACTGTATATCTAAATGATGGTTGGAAGAGTATCTTGACAGGTATAGAGAAGATACCCAAGACTGATTTGGTGCGACTTTGGTTTGGCAGGCCAAGGAGAGGCGTGTGAGACCTCTAATTAGTAGGCAAATAATGTCTTGTAAGCCTGGAGTGGCTGACTCATGACTGCTAGCAGGACCCAGGAACAGTTGAGGAAACTCGTCTTGTGTAATGGGATTTGTTCTTCTAACCGGCAGGTGTTATGATATTCCAAACCGGGGAAGAGTAGATAGATAGATAGACAGGCTGAGGCGATAGGACAGGAGGTCATTGTAAATTCAGGATTCCCGAGCAGTGTGGGGCCGCACGAGAATATTCAGTCTCCCTCCGTCATACATAACACAATTACTCCCGCCCGAGATTACACTACACGCTGATTACCTCGGTCTCCTGAACCTTGAACTCCTGCACCACGACGGGATGACCCCCCCCCAGCCTCACGACACTACGACTCCCTGCACCACGACGGGATGATGACCCCCTGCCTCACGACACTACGACCCCTGCACCACGACGGTACGACCCCTGCATCACGACACTACGACTCCCTGCACCACGACGGTACGACTCCTGCACCACGACGGTACGACTCCTGCACCACGACGGTACGACTCCTGCACCACGACGGTACGACTCCTGCACCACGACGGTACGACTCCTGGCCACAGTGACACAGTAGATGGTTGTTGTGGTCTTGTCTTTGTTCTGACCGGAAAGGGTAAGGTCAACGCCAGGGCATCATAACCCTAAGGGGTCGTCCTAACGCCGTGCTCAGGGGGTCGTACCGTCGTGCTCAAGGGGTCGTACCGTCCTACTCAGGGATCGTACCGTCTAGCTCAGGGGGTCGTACAATCGTGCTCAAGAAGTTAACCTGCAGTGCAAGTTGTCAGTTCGTCTTTGTCCTCCTCCTCTTCTTGTTCTTATGCGTCTTTGTAGTCCTCTTCTCCAACCTCCTCCTCTTCTTCCACAGCTCCTGCTACCGTTACTCCTCTCTCCTCCTCCTCCTCCTCCTCCTCCTCCTCCTCCTTGATAATAATCAAGTTGTTCCTCTTATATTCTTTTCTTTATTGTTTCCATTCCTTTTCCTTCAGTATCTTTCGTTACTCATTCCATTTACCCCATCCCAGCTTGTCTTCCAGTATTGCCAACACGCGATGAAGGCCCCGAGATCCAGAGTGCGTCGACCAGGCAACCCCGCCAAGGCCAGTGGCAACGCTGCCTCCGCATTCCCAATATCAATATACGGCTAATGGTAAATTCCCGGCCATCCATTCCCGGGAATGCGAGATTCCCGACAGAGTGCAGAGAAACATTCCCATTCCCAGAGGCAGTTAGCAGGATATCAGGTGGCCATTACAAGAATTTAAAACCTCCGCCTGGAGAGACATTTGTTACGCTTGTCATAATGTGTGATTGCTTTTTTATCTTGTTTGTGGAGCAGCTGTAGACGGGGGAGGAGAGTGACGGGGTGGACGGGGATGCAGACAGAAGAATATATAGACAGAAACACACACACACAGGGCGTGTATGGTCTTGCAGTAATCTGGAACACATGAAGAAGGTGCTCAAGGGTTTTTTTTTTCTTATCATTTACGGGCCTCTGTTTTGTATTGGTCAGCGTTACTGACCATGAATCGCCGCGTGTCCGCCCAGAGATCGGACCCGAATGGGTTCGAGTCCTGGGCGCGACAGTCGGTTTAAACCCAACGCGGGTGTTCATCCTCCCCTCGGGGCTTTCCAGTAAATGGGTACCTGGATTAGACTGGTATGTGTGTGTGTGTGTGTGTGTGTGTGTGTGTGTGTGTGTGTGTGTGTGTGTGTGTGTGTGTGTGTGTGTGTACACGCACAACATTTAAAAGAGTGGTGCATACACAAGGTTAAAGAGACGGGGCAGCGCCAGTGTAGAGCTCTCTCTCTCCCCGTAACGCACAAAATAGTAATCAGAGAGGAAGAGAGAGAGAGAGAGAGAGAGAGAGAGAGAGAGAGAGAGAGAGAGAGAGAGAGAGAGAGAGAGAGGAATAAAGTGAAAATTAGCCTCTTTCTATCTCTCTCTCTCTCTCTCTCTCTACCTCTGCTTAAAGCGAGTTTTAAGGGTTATAATCTTGAACTCACGAAGGTACGATCCTTGAAAAGGACGATTTAAACCTCAGGTATGGTTGCCTAGCCTTTGATCTGACCCTTGAGGGTCAGGTTTGAGGCCAAGCCGTCGGACCGGGTTAAGGGTACTTATCACCGTGGTCAGGGGGGGTCACACCGTCCTACTTGAGGGGGGTCAAGAGATCATTATGCTATTTTACGGACGTCATTAGAAGGGTTTGACAGGTTCACTCCCGTTAACTTATCACAGTTATACCAGACTCAGCCGCCTGCTTACTTCTTGGTGCTGCTCCCAGAGCTGAGTGGCTGTACCATGCGCGCCGCTGTGCCCATACCACATGACTCTACCGCTCGCCGCATCACCACACACTACTACTGCCTGCCAGCCACTCTACACACTCACCACCCACCACCACACTCCCACCGTCATCACACGGGTCCGCGCGCTCCACCTACACCACGTAGGCTACGACCCGTGATACACCATCACAACACACCCCCCACCACCACCATCGCCAACAATTACAACTCCACCACCACCACTGCCACCAACCAACCGTCTCTCTCTCTCTCTCTCTCTCTCTCTCTCTCTCTCTCTCTCTCTCTCTCTCTCTCTCTCTCTCTCTCTCTCTGCAATAAAATACTATTATTTCGCTATTCTTTTAAATGATTTTTAACTTTGGTTACGTGAGGGGTCAGGTTGGTCGCGCTGCTGCAGCGCTCATGATTAAAATGAAAAACAAAATACATTTTCCCAGTGTTCAATAGACCGCTAGATATATTATTATTGTTATTATTATTATTATTATTATTATTATTATTATTATTATTATTATTATTATTTCTGAGACATAAGAGAGACTGGTTATGGAAAGTGTTGTATTTTGGTTGTTTCCGAAAAAGTATTTTTTGTTAAGAATATGGAAATGAATATTGATTCTTAAGAAAATAGAATAAATGGCTGATTGTCGGAGATGCGCTACATTAACTCTTAGAGCAAGACGGTGAGACCCTTCGGTGTGATGGCCTGGACTTTGACCTGACCCTGGTGAAAGGTCAGGCCATTCCACCCAGTGATCTAACTGCCGTGCTCAAGGGTCGTACCCGTTATGCTCAAGGTCCGTACCGTCGTGCGCATGGGATTTCCTGCAGAACGGAAAAGAGCAGTTCGACTCCAAACGAAGTCCAGTATGTTGATGATGATGATGATGATGATGAGCATCATTGCACTGCATCGATGACCAGACGTCTTCACTCCCCATAACACGACCCAAGAGGTCCGCGGTTCGGTATTCCAGTGTGTGTGTGTGTGTGTACCCTGCCGTCCTGGAGGCAAGAATATCCTGGCTCTGACTTGCGGGAAGACAATTATGAGAGAATTGTGGCAACTTATCCGTGAGATATGAACGATCTCGAAGCACAAACAGCCACATCCATTCAGGAAGGTTGATGGAAGGAGGAGGATTTTTTTTGGGGGGGGGAGTAAGTTCCTGCCTTTAAGAAAACATGGCGTCTCTGCTTCTCTGTCTGATCAGCCTCTAGAAGCGTCCGCGAATGGAGAGGTGGGGGAAAAACAACAGGTGTTTCGGCTGGTAAAAGACACGCAGTCTAGATCGACGCTGGCACGCCAGGTGACTACCCACCAGTTGGGTACCCTGCCCCCGTGCTCAAGGGGTTGGTTGAGGTGATGTTTCGTGCTGCCTCTGATTATCCCATTACCCTGTCAGCTGAACGTAGGAGCATCTCGAGGGTGACTGCCTGTGTATACTTGCCCCGTAGCTGGATGACCATGATCGAGTCTCTTGCCTTTTCGAGTCTTTGCCTTTTCTCGCGCAGTATTTCGGAGGTTGGTAATCGATCGACCCAGAGCAGAGTTCTGCTTGGAGAAGGACACGGCAGAGCAGAGGTGAGATGGGAGAGAGATAGAAACAGAGGAGGGCTTGGACAAAGACCAGGTCAGAGGTAAGCCATGACAAAGAAAGATCAGGTCAGAGGTGAGTCGTGACAAAGGTAGGCCTTGACAATGACAGACCAGGTCACGGGTAGGCTATGACACACATACTAGGTCAGAAGGCCATGGCAAGTACAGACCAGGGCAGAGGATAGAGACAGACCAGGTTAGGTTAGGTCAGAACAAAGACAGACCAGGTCAGAGGTATGCCATGACAAAGACAGACGAGGACAAAGAAGTCCGTGACAAAAGACAGACCAAAGCAGAGGAAGGCCGTGACAAAGGCAGACCAGATCAAAGGTAGGCTATGACACAGACAGACCAGGTAAGAGGTAGGCTGGGACAAAGAAAGCAAGGCTAGAACTAAGACTATAGGAGAGAGAGTCTAGGGCAAGCATAGACCATGGAGAAGGTAGGATAGGACAAAGGTAGCATAGGTAAGAGGTAGGCCAGGAAAGACAGATCAGGTAAGATGTAGGTCAGAACAAAGACAGACCACTTCAAAGGTAGTTAGCACAAAGACAAACTAGGCCAGAGGTGGGCTATGACAAAGACAGCCTGGTGAGAGGTAGGCCAGGACAAAGACAGACGAGGTCTGAGGTAGGCCAGGACAAAGACAGACTAAGGCGAAGTTCGTCCGAGACAAAGGAACAATTCGACGAAGTTAAAGACAAAGAAGGGCGGAGACAAGCTGTAGATGGCAACAATGTGGGAATAACATGCCACTTTGCCACTGAAGTACATGATGTTCCGAGGTTTCCAGAGACTCATGGAAGGTTGAGCTGGATACTTAAAGCTGGGTGATGAAGGCCAGCCCAAGGCCCCGAGACATCTATCATTGTCCGTGGAAGATAAATCGACATGTTACCCGCCTAGTTAGGTGGTATTACCTTAAGGTACCATCCCGACCGACTGCAGTTCCCACGGCTGTTTCTCTATATGCGTTACCTGCAGCCTCAATTACCACCTTACTGGAGCAATCTGTCATTCTTTCTCGGAAGTCACGTCTCGGAGATTGGATCGCTAACATGGTGATAGCAGGTCCTTGGCATGAAATTATTGAAAATACACCGAGGAGACTGCGTTTTCATGCATCGCTCGCTGGCTGCGTTACGTCTCTCGTGTGTGTGGGAGACTGCGTTTTCATGCATCGCTCGCTTGCTGCGTTACGTCTCTCATGTGTGTGTCGCGGAGGGCCTTTTGTGCTATTTGCCTGACTTCATGATCGCTAAAAGTCAGTTTAACGTGAAGACCTAACACAACGGAACACCTGGACCCAAAGTTTGATGCTTAGGCGAGAAAAGACAAAATGACAGCGCCAGTATAGAGGTATGTTGTCTTTTACCTGTGTGTGTGTGTGTGGTACGCAGATACAAGCTGAAGCCATGTAAATAAGAAAATAAGTTTGATCAATGCAAAACATTGACCTGTATCATTATTATTAAGTTCGATGAATCATCGGCGTAGCAATTTATTTAATGAAAAGAAAAATCGTGTTTTCGCCTTTTTTTTCTGAGTTCGAAATGTGTGATTGTTAACTCACGGATGAAAGGGAAAGTATTTTCTAGAGCAACGTTTTAGGAACGTAGAGCGATACGTACGTACTGTAATTATGTTCGTATGATGACACAGTAATGCTGCACCGAGCCCTTTCATTTACCATTGACGTAAATGGCACGAGGTAGCTTCTTATATATTGATACAAGGGGGTTTGACCTAACACAAGTCATGGTTTTGACAGCAGATTCCCTGACACTGAAATGCCGTGTTAGCTGAATATGTGTTTATCCTGACATTTGTATCATCCCGCCGTACCGTATGACTCACACTGGTACCATACCGTGCCAGATGACTCTTGACACTGATACCAGCATCGTGTGCATCCTCCACACCCAGCTCGACCACTCTGGTAAAGAGGCTACTGCGACAGTCGGTTAGTTTGTAATGTTTGAGGTACCAGGAGATTCTCTCTCTCTCTCTCTCTCTCTCTCTCTCTCTCTCTCTCTCTCTCTCTCTCTCTCTCTCTCTCTCTCTCTCTCTCTGTTGCAGCCATCATGTGGCAGTGGCAAGAATCTACTTGAGATGGTCCGACAAAAGCATTTGAGATCTGTCTCATGCCATGCTTGGCTGCGGGCTGAGGCCAGTGACATTTGTCCCGTTCTTCCTGCCCTTGAACTAGGCCGGCCTCAGTCTGGGTCTGGCGCCAGGAAAAATAGATTCCTTTCAGTAGACTTCTTCAGGGCGAGAGAGCCATGGACCGTGTTGGAGGGGAAGGAGGCCACGGGCAACGATGGCGATAAGAGGGACCTGCTTTAAAGTTGGTGATGTTGGCACGATCGTGGAACTTTAAGAGGCTGCGTCTGATGTTTGGGACTTGGTTACCACTCTTGTGTAAGTGGCCTGACTTTCCTCCATCTGTAAAGGGGAGAGGGTGTACTAGGCCGCAGAAGGACCCTGGGCACAACACTGGTTAGTGTGTTAAGCCGAGTCCTCTCCTCCACCCTTACTGCTGTCATGGGCTCGAGACCACATGATTTCGACTCGTTCTGTCTGTATTCAGGCTCAAAAATTCTCATGAGTGACAGGGTTCTTGTGCTAAGCGTGTCTGTAGAACGTCGTCAGATCTCGGACGTAAGCTTCTTAGGGTGTTCTTTTTTCTTTTTTGGGTCAGTAGTAAAGCATCTTTGGTAAACTAAGCCTCTACGAACGCTCAATCTAATAAATTACTCGCTTAGAGAACGGAAGTGCTTCCATGTGCAATGGAGACATGACTTATCTTTTTCTCACTGACTCGTCGAGCTGAGCAGGACTGTCTCTGTACCTATACTTTTTCAGTACTTCAGTGGACTGAGTTTCGCTTCAGATGATAGAATGCTCGTAGTCTCGTAAGCTGATTCCGCTCGTAATGTTGTGCCAGTGAGGAATCACCCTTGCATGTAGAAGACCAGAGGATTGCTCTCAACGCCGGTTAATGGAGGTGGTTCAGTCACACGGAGGGATTCTAGGAACCCGGCGGTTCTTCACTGAGAGGCCTGCTTGACTGGAGGCCCCCAGGTCTGCTGACACGAGGGTGGAAACGATTTGTTCGGAATGCAGATCGCAGGCCAGATGACCCTCTCGCCAGCGTCGTCCAGCGGGAATTATCTTTTATACACGAACGCTAACTCTCTTCTTCACGATCCGGGTAAAAAAGTGTTTCCACCCACCCCTCGCCGACAGGTGGACTTCTGTGAACACCTGTTCTCGGAAATACATCGCAGGGAAAAAAAGTGCGATTGCCTGTCACCCACAGACTTTTGCTGGCTGCCATACCGCCGGGAGGCTGGAACCCGAGGGTTAACGTGGGGGCAGCTGGTGAGGCCAGTTTCGCTTACCTGTTGATGAGCACGACTTCATGGACCTTGGGTGTGGTGGCCTGGCCTGTCGTGATCAGGAGGTAAATTTTTTCCCGGTCTTGTACATGACAGAAGGCTCGCTTGTTTGGGCCGTGTTTTGTTTCAAGTTCAGCTTTAGCTTGTAGAGATGACTCCGAATTGTTCCCTTAAAGAGTGATTGATTAGATGTATTCTACGCTGATCATAGTTGATGATTTTACTGATTTCACTGTTGCCATAATTACTTCATTCACCTCTTCTCATCCTCTTTTCTTAGAATCACAATTGCTTGATCCATGCATGGATAAATTCATTTTTTTTTTTTTTTCATATCGAAGTCTCTGGTCACGAACGAAAGTCCTCACTGAGGCCTGGCCTTAAAGAAACAAGTGCTTAGATGGATATGGAAGAGAGAATAAGTCACTGGTTTTCCAGGAAATAGAAAAAAAGAATCATCTTACAAAGCTTTGGTTAGGTGGTAGTTGTTAGCAAATACATGATAGTGCCACATCTGGGTCATCTGTACCTGAGTGTTTGATTCCCGAATCTTTGACACGGGATAAGCCAGACCTGTTGTCTCCTGTCACCTCTTGCCACCTGAGATCCCTCGTCCCCATGTCGCAGTTCAAGAGCACAACCGCGTCGCCTCTATCTGAGCAAGAAGAGCCCCATCCTAAACATTATGAAAGTGATTAGCGATCAGTATATCATATTATGTATATCAACTACCAGAGTATATGGGTAAAACTGTTTGTGTAACCCACCCCTTTTATAGCCCCAGTATGTATGTTGTCTATATTTGCAACTTTTGGCAGCAGGTGATTCAGTAGACAGTTAATTATATGATTTTTCAGGGTTATTATTATTATTATTATTATTATTATTATTATTATTATTATTATTATCATTATTATTATTAGTAGTAGTAGTAGTAGTTGACCATTAAGGTGACACAGCAACATGTATGATTTCATGGTTGATAGACATGTCATTCATATTCAAGTCTTAGTGAGTATGTGATGGGTAGAAGAACCGACCTGTTTCTTATCATGAATAATAGAGTGTTCATTAAAACGTGGCAGCTGTGAGAGTGGGTCAGTCCAGTCAGCATATTGTTGGCAGTGTCACAGAATCATCAGAGATACACAATGTGATCACAATAATCTCAGCAGAGACACAGTATTATCACTATTATTATCATAGTATCCCAGTCACACTGTCACCGCCATTACAGCATCTCTTAACGCACACAGCCTGTCAGAAGACGCGGCCTCACAGCACCGCAGGTATGTACTGGCGCAGGGCCGGGCCCAGGGGTAATGAACAGGGCCTTGAGTTCCATGTTCCACGTGAGGCAAAAACTATCCTGAACTTCTTCTGTACCCAGTCATCTTCAATAGCAGGGTGACCCCTGCTGTGTTTCCCTGCATGTACATGTCTGTTTGTCTCCGTCTCTGTATCTATTTATCCATCTACACATACATTTGTCTCACTGTGTTTGTGTATCATGCAAATTAATGATACGTGTCGCTGAGCCAGTCAACTGGCTGCTGAAAATCAAGGAAAGAGACACGCCGTGCTGACTCAGGGCTTCTACAGTTGCCACGTCGGCGTTTAAGCGTGAGGTCTTATATAATGCTATGTCGTCACGTGATGCGCTGGGCACGTGTGCCGCTGGGCACGGTGGTAGCCAGCCACCGACCATGGAGCTACAAACCCCCCTGGGAGTCGGGAGGAGTTGTGAACAGTGGCACAGTGAGGCAGCATTACAGTGGCTGTCAAATTCCCCTCCCTGGCCCAGGTTGCCGTCGTTTCTTCCTGCTTCACATGCACTTTGATTGCTACCATTTATTTCACAAACCCCTACCCCCCTTTATATATATATATATATATATATATATATATATCACTGAGGTAAAGAAATTTAGCATATGTTACATAAATCATCATATTTCGCATGCCAAACTTACCGATTGTTCTGTATGTATCATTTGACGTACTGGATATAGAATCATACAGGTGCTGATGGATGATACGAAGATAAACCCATGTACATGAGAATTATGCCCTGTTCTATGTGAGTTCAACCCATCGTTATCTTTGGGAATTTTATTGTGCTCGCTCGCAAGTTAAACCCAACCTTATCTTTGAGAATCATACATCATGGTTCTGATGGTTCCTTCCAATCAGTGCAGATCTGAGAAAATGATCAGTGGTAGGTTTAGGATCGAGTCCGGGTTATCGATCAGGTAATGTAAGCTTACACACGTCTGATGCAACCTCAGGTTGTACCTTACAGCATATGAAAACTAGTATATTCGGAGGGCCTATGACAGGCCCGCCTGATCCCCGGCCTATAATAGGTTTTTGTTCATAAGTCTGTTCAGTTGTGGTCATTGGTCCGTACAAGCTTTTTGCTCCATGGTTAGTGGAACGGACGCCTGGGGGCGCACATGAGCATTGTGTACTTAACCTCGAGCCGCGACGAAACAACCCTTGGTTATGATGGCATAACCTTTGACCAGAACCCCTTCATGAAGTTAGGTAGGATAATAGCATGGGACAAGACGCACTTTGAATGTATTAATATCTCGCATGAGAATGAAAGCTCTTAACTCGGCATGTAAGAAGTGAACAAGGTAATTTCCCTCATTGATAAATTCAAGTCTCTTATTCAAGGAACGTAATTAACGTAATTGTCGGTCGTCCAGCTAACCTCGTCTGTCGGATTTATTTTCATGGTAGTTTTACGTGGGAAGTTTATGGAACTGATGTGAGATTCAAAGCAAAGAAATGACTCTTTTGTTGTACACCTGAAGATTACACGATTGTGATCATACGACACACAACATTATACACCAACAAGTGTTGAATGGCACACCATTTATGTAGAAAACCAGATACTTTTGCACACACACACACACACACACACACACACACACACACACACACGGGCCTCCGTGGTGTCGTGGCCAGCGTTACTGATCCAGAGGTCCTGACTCTCGTAAGGATGGTGCTCGATCCACTGTCACACACTCGTCGTTTTCGACCGACCCTCACATTACTGAGTTGCTGTGACGTATTTTGTTTTTAGTCTTTTCACGTTGGGATGGTTGTGAGTAGATGAGGTCACTTTTGTCCTTGTTTTTCTGTTCGAGAAGTAGATGTAGACGGTCGTCAGGTATTGTGAACCAGGTCAAGCACAACCAGGGACGAAGGGCCACCAGTCGTAAATTAGCCATTTTCGCCAGCCCCTCTCACGTTTTCTACGTTGTATTGTCGTTCATTCGCGATGTTTCGGCACTTCTTCAGCGACAGATTCGCCACCTGCTGCAATATATATATGTATATATATATATATATATATATATATATATATATATATATATATATATATATATATATATAGAGAGAGAGAGAGAGAGAGAGAGAGAGAGAGAGAGAGAGAGAGCAATGTTACATACGATATCTTGTGGATTCTATTTCACCAACGTGAATCTGGCTCCTCGGTGCAGGACCTACCCGAACGTCTGTGTTGTGGCTGGAGTGTACCAGCAACACCCACGTAGAGGGTCGGTCGTGCTCAGTGTCCGTCATCATTGTTAGTCTGTTAAGGGAATTTACGAGTACCCGTTGCCCAGGTACGTTGCCAAGGTTCAGGGCCCACACTGCAATACTCGGATTGCGGTTTTATGTTTAGGCGAAACGTGTGGACCTCTCACAACGAGCCAATACCTGAGAGATGAGAGGAACTCCTTGGACCTAACGTGGGACGTGCGCCCTTCTTTCACGGAGTTAGTACACGCGAGAATGTTCTCTGTACCCCTCTGCCGTAAGGATGTTTTATCATTTCTTGCATTGCACGACAGAGTCGGACAAGCCAAGAATCAGGTGTTAGTTTAGTGTAGTTTCTGAGGCCTCCCTCCACACCTCACACACTGGAATCGCCTGTAAAGATACGTAGGTTTAGAGTATCATTTGGTCGGTAGAGTTGGAGTTTTTTTGTCTGCAAATGTTGGAGGCTATAGCGAGCTTGATGTCTGTTAGCAGATACGGAAGGTAAATGATAACAAGAGCTCATAACAGGAGTGTAGCGGTTGTTAGGTCGCACACAAAGCCGCAGATACAAGTCTTGAATGCTCATTGTATATGCATAGATTTACAAACAAAGACGATGTTGGTATGTCTTTTTTTGGTAGATTTTTGTCCCTAGAACCTTGTGGTTAGCATCTCGGATGATCACACGTACTCATCACGGCCTCTGTGCCGCTTTGGATGATGGAACCAGTAGGGGGGGATCCCGGAAGCAGGCGCCCATGGAGTCAGCAGACGCCCCTAAGAGGAAGCAGACGCTGCCGGGAACTGCCAGGGGTGTGGCCCTCTCCACGGTAGAGAGATGAGGCAGATAGAGCATACTAACCTTGCCTAGTTCACCAGTTCCGGGATCAGTAGGCGCTTGTCCTCACCGCCCCCCCCCCCCCCCCCCGACGTAAGCCTACGACTCGCTTGAACCTCCAAATACCAGTCGCTTAACCTCCATAACGTTAGCCTTTGCTGCAACCGCACAGCATCCCCGTCGCAATCAAACGTGCCAGAACGTTCGCGTCGCTCGTTGTGATCTAATCGGCCACAACTAGTTGACAGGGTGGGACGATGTGCGTCTGCGGAGGACTCGTTGACGGATGGCCCAAAAAAGTCGTTTTTGGACTCGTCGAAAGTCGCAGGGAGCCACACCCATCTTCACCTCCACTGACTGACGCTGGGGTCTAGGTGCCTCCCTTCATCCAGGAAACTTAAGAAACACGTTCTTGTGCCACAGCAACCTCTGCCCCAGTTGCCCATTGGTCACTGTATGCTGTAC
>NC_092255.1:23166567-23244067 GCF_036320965.1 Panulirus ornatus | reverse complement strand
ATATGCAAGTGATACTAAGCATTATCATCATTTGATAACATCTGTAGGTTAATGATATATGCGCTGTAATTGCACTGTTAATCACTTGCTCTTGGCATTGTTCATTAACCGCTATTATCCTCCTCTCTCTCTCTCTCCACGATTAAATTTCAGCTTGTGGTCGAGAGACCCCAACCCAGTGGTGGGATATACAACCGCAGACCCTAAAAAAAAAAAAAAAAAAAAAAAATCCAGGGACACGCCTGATCGAAGCTGTTCGAGGCCTCGTGTCTCGACGGGCAGAGACGGAGGATTCTCTTACGTCTCGATCATGCGTATGCGGGGGTCTTCTGGGCCTAAGACTTGTACGATCGAAGCTGTGTCGAGGCTTCTGTCACGAAAGGCAGAGATAAGAGGTCTCGGTACAGCCTCGACCGGACGCGTGCCGGGGCTTCACACGTGTCTGATCGAAGCTTCACGGGGGAAGAGGACAGAACAGAGACAAAGGGTTCGGCCTATCCTTCATCAGGTAGGTGCTGGATCCTCAAGGCTTCTGGTGTGTGGCAGGACTTTTGGTCAGCCACTTGGACGCACAGGGGGGCCCTCACCCCCGTCGTGAAACAGCATGAGACTCTGCTCTTTGCGGTGCTTTGCACACTGGCGGGAGAACCTGAACACCTTACATTCTGAATTTTTTCCCCCAACAGCTGCGATCTGCCTCATGATGATGAGGGGCATTTATTATTTCAAATGGTCTTTTATCTTTCACTCAAGGCTCACGTGACCCTGTTGGTAACTCCTTGGTTGGTCGAAGATGAGGTATCATCACGTGGCAGCGCTCCAGGTACCTTTGTTTTTGCCGTCTTTGTATACGTTATGATATATTGATTTCGTGTTGAAGGTCGGGGTATGAGGGTCATACCTGACCTTTCTACACACACACACACACACACACACACACACACTGTTCTTTTCCTATAATGACCGTGAATTTCTAAGCTTGTGTTTGCGAAACGTATTATTACCAGGCATACGAACTGAGTGACCGCCTGTCCTGTGTGAAAAAAAGGAAATAGAGGGTGGAATAAACATATCGTCTCAGATGGACGGTAGAAGCTACACACACACACACACACACACACACACACACATACACACGATCCCCTACAGTCTTGTGGCCGGGCCTTTTGTTCTCTTCAGAAGAAATAAATATTTGTGTTAGAGCGAGATGCGGCTCACTGCCTTACGCTTTTTACACAGGCTTGGACACGCACCCAAGTGAGTAATGTTTACATTGGATGGATATTTTTTTTCCTACTGAGACATGTATTTGTTTTTATAGTAACGAAATATTATGAATTGCTTGTGTACGGCGTGTTATATATATATATATATATATATATATATATATATATATATATATATATATATATATATATATATATATATATATTCCTGTGTGTCAACGGGGAAATGAAACACGATAAGCGCATTTTCGTCTAATAATCACATCACCAGGGGAGATACAAGAAATATAACAGTCAGTTGATATACAACGAAGAGACGTAGCCAGGACGCCATTTGGGAAACATATCATATGGTAATGTATTTTCAGTTTTGTCCATGTCTTCATTGGCTCTAATGAACTTGCCGAGTTTTACCGACACATAGAAGTGATATATTTTCTGTACATCCAAACACCGTTTCTTGCACAGGGATGGTAAGGCTGTACCTTCAGATGTTTCCCCAGACTCTTACAGTGTGTCACCTGGTATAACAAATAGTTGTGTCACAGATTGAAGAAAGGATGACACTTTGGTTCTTGTTTCCTCCAACAGGGCCTGGGCACCTCGATGACTGGGCCTCTCCCGATTATTGGTGTCTTCCGACAGAGTCGCTTGAAAAGTGTGCGAGGAGACGGTGATAGAAATTTGATATTTCACATCACAGATTTTAAGTAAATGGCTTCACACATTATGATATTTGATACATTACATTTGTTGTGTTCTTGAATCGTGTGTGTGTGTGTGTGTTATATGTACACACACACACACACATATGTGTATATATATCGTTTTTATCAGCACTTATGTCACATATGGCAATTATGTCATTCATTGTTTTCACCGTAAATAATCACCATCATGATAATCATCATAATTCTTTTTCTTGTCGAGAATACTCCACATAATTATTGCAGGAATGATCATAATTACATGGGTTATATAATGTAATTCCGATGCAGGCTTCCTCTCTCCCTGCCCCTGAATTATTCTCCTCTCGTTCATCATTCATTTTCCCAATGATATTATCAGAGTTCTCTGCTCTCCTGCTTTCTCATCCTGCTTATGTATTATTATTGCTGATTTATCATTATTGCTTATTTATTATTTATTGTTTGCTTATTGTTTCCTGGACAGAAAATGGCTCTTTTGCTTTTAGCTTTAGTGGTGTATCTTGTGGTTCTTACGTTGCACTGTCTTGTGTTTCTTTCGTAGTTTTGTGTCTTTCCCTGTTACCGCCGCTGTCAACAACAACAACTCGCCGTCACTCCTCACCAACAACATCAACAACAACAATTCACCATCCCTCCTCCTCCTACTCGCCACCACCACCACTCACCTCCATCACTCTCACCATCCCTACTCCTCCTACTCGCCACCACCACCACTCACCTCCACCACTCTCACCATCCCTCCTCACCACCACCGCCCTGATCAACGCTTGTCTCCCCTTCATTACACCGGGCTCCTCTCTCCCAGTATGCAAATGAGTCTGGGTTTATTTTGGCTGCTGGGGCCTGGCTGCCTGCTGGCTGGCCACCTCCTCATGGTTGCTCATCTCTTCTGCTTCAACCTGCTATACCCTCCACTGGTACAGCTTCATGTAAAGTGCAACACGCAGCTTTCTCACCGCTGACCAGGTTGCAACCTCCTAATATAATGTTATAGTATATATATTATCATATAATTCTATACCATTCTGTATTATACTGTAATGTATTGAGTTATGGAGATCTGTTTTATAGGGAAAGTCTTACAGGGAAGTGATACAAGGACTGTGCGCACTGCGGTACAAAGGTGCAGTTTGTTGATACAGCGACAGCTGACTCTACATCACAGGGATACAGGGAGAGCTTACCCTTTGATACAGGGATAGAGGGAGAGCTTACCCTTTGATACAGGGGTACAGGGAGAGCTTACCCTTTGATACAGGGATAGAGGGAGGGCTTACCCTTTGATACAGGGATACAGGGAGAGCTTACCCTTTGATACAGGGGATACAGGAAGGGCTTACCCTTTGATACAGGGATAGAGGGAGGGCTTACCCTTTGATACAGGGATACAGGGAGAGCTTACCCTTTGATACAGGGGATACAGGAAGGGCTTACCCTTTGATACAGGGATAGAGGGAGGGCTTACCCTTTGATACAGGGATACAGGGAAGGCTTACCCTTTAATACAGGGATACAGGGAGGGCTTACCCTTTGATACAGGGGATACAGGGAGGGCTTACCCTTTGATACAGGGGATACAGGAAGGGCTTACTCTTTGAAACAGGGATACAGGCAGGGCTTACCCTTTGGGACAGGTAGTGATACAGTGACATTTCATTATATGTCATGGGATACAGGGCACTAACGCTCTTCCCCTTGCCTTCTATCTCTGCCCTCTACCCTTACTCTCCCCCCTCTCTTACCTTTACTTTCCCTTCTCTTACCCTACATTTTACCTCTCACCCACTCTACATTTACCCTTAGCAACCTCTCACTTCACCCACATGACCTCGTCACCTCTCCCACACTGACTTAACCCCCCCATTCCTCTCCCCATCCACCACCCCATCCCCCCTACCCTTAACCTCTCCCATATCTCTCACTTTCCTCTAACTTCCGGCCGACAGCGAGGGGTCACAGAGTCGAAGTCTCGGTACTGTGCGAGGACGAGATGGAACGTGACAGGAGGGGTGGGGAGGGTACAGGAGACGGAGGGACGGGGAATGAACGAGAGGACTGGGAGGAAAGGCGCCAAGAGGAACGGAAGAGAAACTGGTAGAAAAGGGGAGGATGAGAGAGAGGGCTGGTGTGGAAGGGAGTGACTGGAGGAGGTTCCAGAATACGGAAGAGGAGATGGAAGGGGAGGAGCGTATGGAAAATGGGAAGACGAAAAGTGGATAAAAGATGGCAAAGCGAGAAAATGGATTATGAGGGAAGATGAGAGTAGGGAGAATAGTGGTTGAGAATAGAAAATGAGATGAGGGAAAAGACAAGCAGGAGAGAAAGAGCGAAACAGACGAAGACAAACTGACAAATATACAGACGCTGAGAAACAGCTGTGCAGTGAGCGGAAGGAGAGAAAGAGGGAGAAGAGAAGCAATGGCTTGTGAAACTGGGGGGTGAGAGCGAAGGTGGTGAGGGTGAGGGGAGAGAGGCGGCTGGACTGGGAGAGGTACAGAGTTTCCGATGCTGTAGCTGGAGGCGAGGCAGCGCGCACCCTGATATTAGCGGGATTACTGGAACTGACTGGTGGGAGGAGGCAGGGTGAGGGGGGAGTGTCAGGTGAGAGGGGAGTGTGGAGAGCGAGAGAGGTAAGAGTGGTGAAGGAGAGTGCTCAGGAGGGTGGGGTGAGGGCGTGTGAAAGCAAAAGAGGTGTATCAACAACATGTGAGAGTAGGAGTATCTTCAGTGCGGGTAGGGCAGGTGAGGGGTGTGTCTGGCAGGGGTGGAAGGCTCTGCCGTGGTGGAAGAGGTGGTTTGACGTGGAAAAGGGAGGTCTTAGATAGGAGAGATTGACAGGGGTGTAAGATCTATCCCGAGCTTCCCTCCAATGCTTACCCATGAGGGAGGGAGGCCTACCATCTGGAGCTTCTCCTCCGATATTTACCCATGCCTAGTCCTAAGGGAGGGCCAGCGTCAGTAGCTTTTCCTCCGACATTTACCCATGCCTATGGGGAGGTACACGATCAATAGCCTCCCTTCCTGTCCTTACCCACGCCTAATATAAGGAAAAAAATGTCTTTAAATCACATTTTACAATCGGAAATACAGCATATGTAGGATACAGTGGCTCTAGGTTTTAAGACTAAAGTTCTAATACTGATGAACGGACGTACTAGGTAGATAGGCAGCAGCACATTGAAATCGTGGTGCCGTGGAAGAGACAGCAGAACAGACAAAGGAGGCCCAATTGCCTACCCACGCCCATGGTCGCTAGGATAGGGGTACCAAGAAAGGAAGATGAGGGTGGAACAGGAAATAACTGGCCAGTAAGGCTTTGGACGTGGTATATTACAACCATCCTCGGTCGCACACCAGAGCACAGAGGCGATAGTTCACAGGATATACGTATATGTACATGTGTCCGTGCTGGGGGGAGGGGGATTCGAACGGACGTTCTCCACTCGTAGGGAAGGAGCAACCGCCCCAGTGACTCATGCGGGATTGCTCAGGTCTTCCCAGGAACATGGTCATCGCCCTCAGTGTCTCCACTCTGTTATTTTACTGGTTGGTCACCGCCCTCCGCCCACTCCTACACCCAACACCCCCTCCCACACACACACACACACACACACACACACACACACGATCCTGACGCTTTCCCAGATATATTAACTCGTATTTGGAGAGTTAGTGTTTTTGACGTGACTGTTTGCAGTCTTGGGTACGCGTGACTGGTTGTGGGCGGAGGGCGGTCGTTGGGTTCCCTGACTGGATGTGTGGTGAGGGAGGTCATAGACTACACTGACTGTCATCCATCCTCATCCTGCCCTGCTATGCCTGTATTGTCACCACTGACTGTGATGATAGGTGATGGTGCAGAGGAGAGGGATGCAAGGATGTGTGACGACGCGGGGAAGGGGATAGGAAGGAGGAGGATAGGTAGGTGCCGGGACTTAGAGAACCCGAGGGATAGATTGGATTGCTTCAGGGAAATACCAAAGGAAATAGTTATAGATAGACTGGTTGAAGGAGACATGATATGGAGGACAGACAAGTGGGATGATGGATAGACGGTGTGAATGAGGGATGGAAGGATGGGAAAAGGATAGAATGAGGATAGATGGAGAACGTTAGAGAAAATTTATTATGGAGGAGGGGCAGATGGGAAGGATAGATAACAGGAGGCCTGATGTTACATGAGGAGATCTTCTGCTAGGGGATAGTAACTGTATCGAGAATTTCTAATCTGGTAGCTAGAGAGAGGACAGTGAAGGAGAAAGATTGTCTTCACCCACCGCTCCCTCCGGCTCAACAGCCTGCAGGAAATCGACGGGACGGAGCGCCATATTGTATGCCAAAGGTATACTGTCATGGCAGCTCCTCGGGAATTGTGAATGGGAAGTGTAGATGGTAGATGCAGTGGCGGATAAGGAAGGAGAAATGGGCCTGCAGTGTTGGTAGAGTAATGAATGATGAGACGAATGGTAAGAGTAATGAAGGAGTAGCTGATGATGAGAAGGGTAGAGACAGGACTAAACATTAAGAAAAGTGAAAGGAGTTAGTGAGTGACAAGAGTATGATTGATGAACGAGAAGTGAAGGGTTGAAGAAATTAGAAACTGGAAAAAAAAAATGTGTCATCACTTCTTTCCCCGTCTCTTACTTGTGTATATATGTACTACCTTGTCTTAATCTTTTGCATACAAACACACTCAACCCCAGCTTACACCAGGTTCCCATCAGCGACCAGCCTCAAAGGGGAGGATGAACAGCTAATTTGACTGTGAGCCGTCTACCTTGTCCGTAGGGATTTGATCCCGGGGCCGTTAGATTGGCGGATCACAGCGCTAACCACCACTTGTGCAGAGGCTTGCGTGTGTGTGTGTGTGTTTAAATCTCCCGCTGGGGGAAGCGGGCAGGGGTTTGAGTGGGTTAGGTACATGTTAGACACACTGTCATCATAATACCCAGAACAAATACAGCACATCGGATCATACAAAGACCAGTTGACGAGGGTCATAAAAACACTATCACCCGCACGACACCCACCAGCGAGCGGTACAGCTGGCAGTAGCTTGGCAGCCTTCCTCTACCACCGTCGCCGCTTGCTTCACTGTTTAAATCGCGTTATTAGAAAAATCAAGGAAGATAGTTTTTTTTCATTCTGGTAACTACGATAACTTTCATAGACTCCAGAAAAATGTATGGTTCATCACACACACACACACACACACACACACAGGGAGTACTGGTCTGTTATCATGATGAGTATGTATGATTATACAAGTGTAAATTAGTCATGAATCTTGTACGATAGACATGAGTTGCTGGTCACACGCACCGTGTGTGTACACGACTGTACGTAGCGTAGCGTCCAAGTGTTCGTGCAGGGCGTATCAGACGAGATTTGCGGTGGTTCTCTCTCTCTCTCTCTCTCTCTCTCTCTCTCTCTCTCTCTCTCTCTCTCTCTCTCTCTCTCTCTCTCTCTCTAGGTGTCTGTCGGCTTGTTGGTCGTCACCTTTAACTCTACCTGCCTCTCACTCCCTCTCTCCCTCCCTCCCTCCTTCTCTCACGCCACACACAGTGTTGTACTCTCACTCTGTGCCTTCCTTTTGTAACCCCGCGCTCTGTACCACACACTGCTCCCACACCGCACCATGTCATCCCATCATCCTTCACTAGACAACATTACACCATCAGGTTACCTGTTATCTGGTTTTCCCAGGTTTTCCCATGATAACTTGTCTGTCTTGCCCATGTACTTCCTTATATTCTCATGGATCCCATGCATCTTTCCCTCTCCCAAAACTCCGTCTGCCCTGCTACAGCTCTCACTCGCCCTTCCTACGTCCCCACTCTCCCCCTCTCGCCCTGACTTACTCTCACACCTCTCATTGCCTTCTCACACCTCCCTCTCCCCCTTATCAACTCTTTTCTCAAACCTCACTCCCCTCACTCTGAGCCTCTCGGTGCGCGCAGGTTATCAAGGGTTCTGAATGAACGATCTTAGCTCTCTCTCTCTCTCTCTCTCTCTCTCTCTCTCTCTCTCTCTCTCTCTCTCTCTCTCTCTCTCTCTCTCTCTCTCTCTGCCGCATGGAGGATATTTCGCTGCCAACGCCTGTCAGTGTTTTGTGCGAGTGTCTGTCTCTGTTGCGACTGTCTGCTGCAGTCATTCTCATGTATCTCCTGCTAGCCTGCTGCTGCTGCTGCTGCTGCAGTACGTGTCCCATCTGCTGCTGCTGCTGGTGGTGGCTTATCTCTGTATTGCTACTGGTGGTCTTGTGTGTTGGACTGTCCGTACTGCACCTGCTCGTCTGCCTCAGTACACCTCCTCAAACTTATGACTTGTGGTTGTTTCTGCTGGTCTGGCTTCGTAATGCTGGTCTTTCTCCCCATTGCTGTTCTCTCCCCTTGCTGCCGCTGAGCTCGACGATACGATCCTCGTGCATGAAGGCCGGATCATTGGACTGCAAGTCTGTAGATTGCCCTATGTATTGCCCTATGTATTTCGTTCTACAGCCAGTGAATCATTATTATTATCATCATTATTGTTATTATCATTGTTATTATGATCAGTTATTATTATTATTATTTATTATTTGTTATTATTATTATCATTATTATTATTGTTTATTATTATTATTATTATTTTTATTATTATTATAATTATTATTATTTATTATTATTATTATTATTATTTTTATTATTATTGTTTATGTTTATGATTGTGAGACTCGAGAGATCTTCGTATCAATGCTTGGAACTGTCAGTTTCTTGGACTAACGAGTGAAAATCCAAGGAGGAAGAGTGGAGAAACGTCCTGTAAAGGATTTTATACAGGATGGCGGCGTGGGGATATTAATGTAATTTGGAGAGGCTGTGTGGGAGTTGGGGGGGGGATGGGATGGGGCAAGTCTAAAGGAGGGATTTATTGGAGATAAAGAGATTTGCCGGCGGTTTACGGTTAATGTAGGACGCCTAAGTAGAGAAGGATTTAGGGAGAAATGATAGGGATGTATCCCCCCCGCCTCATTTGCTTGGAAAAATTACCATAAGCAGGATAGTTGAAGGAAGCCTGCTATCCCTGTTGTACACACACACACACACACACACACACACACACACACACACACACGTGTAAGTTCTCTTATGATTTTCTGTTTATACACAGCGAGGCCTGGAGTAGGCCTTGTGTCCGTGGCTATATAGACTCGTAGGATAAAAAAAAAAAAAGTTCGACTAGACTCGCTAAACCCAAGCGAGGTGTTTATACCTGGAGAGCTTCAGCCTGCGTGGAGTACTTTGGTTCCATGGAAGAATATAAGCCTGCTCGTATGTTGCCGTGCAAGCACACGCGGACGAACTCTACGTAGGAAGCATGCTTGCAAGCACGGACGAACTCATTCAGCAAGTACAGACGAAGTTTTCGTATTTAGCATGCACGCAAGCCGGGGCCGATTCCACGAGACAAATAAGCTCGTAAGTGCGCAGAACCAAGCGCCATTACCCACACCAGTTTCACGCGCATGCAAGAGCCCGCGGTTTTAAGAACCTACTAATAAGCGCACATATGTACACTCCCACAAACGCCAATTTTTTGTCCCTTACGCGCGGCTCATCCCACGCAAGCACGCGCGCACGCACGCGACCACTCACGCAAGCACACGTACACCCGCGCCACTCCGGTCGCTCAGGCAGGGTGTCATTGCTGCCTGTCGCTGAGAGAGGCCGCCACCACAACTTTATTTTGTTATAATTCTAAAAGCAAAATTGCAAGCGGAACGGACCCAAATGGGAAGCAGCAAAAACACTCAATCTTGTCGGGTTCGCGATGAGAGCAAGTCGGTTGGACTAGGGGGGGGTGAAGACTCCCTTTAACACCCCCTCACCTCCTAAAGTCTTCATCTCCGCTTTTAATACGAGAATTTTCCTCAAAACTTGTTACTCGTGGACCCTTGAAATTACACTTAATTTGTAAGAATTGATCGACCGCCATTCAGGCCTGCTAAACCAACGCTGATTAACCTTTGTGCCAAAACAAATTTCCGGATTGGTCATCCGATGTGAGAGAGAGGGGAGAGGGGTTGCCATGCAGCAGTATTGTACACTTCAGCCACCGATGCTGAATTCCATGTTAAGGTTATTTATTACCTGTGCTTGTGATCTGAGCCTCTGAGTTCTTGACATAGTTTGTGTCATATTTACAGGGGGAACAGAGGGGTCCAAAGGACACCGATACAGCGAAAATATTAGGAAAGAATTTTTGGCAGCACCTGCCGGTCGGTCGATACATGGAGTTTCCGCGCGGGAGAGGGCGGCAGCGTCGCGCGCGCTTCAATTTGAACCGGGAATTGTGGAGCCTCTTCTAAATTCCCGACCAACCAGCGGCTAGGTGAGAGGCAACTTGGAGATATACATTTTTCCGACAATCTTGTGTGTGCGGCCTGTCGTTCACAGGCGCCCGTGCAACTGCGGCTTTTGGGGGAGAATGTGCCGGCCATCGCGGAAGTTTTGACGTGCTGCAATGCACGGATCGGCTGGGTGGGTGGGGTACATATACATACATGGTTTGGTTCTTTCCCTCATTAAGCACTTAAGACCTCCTCATTCATTTCTCACTTGAGGACTTCATGACTTCCTTTCTTCCCTCGTTGACTCGGTCTCAGCGGCATTTAGGAGTTACCTGTTATTATTATTATTATTATTATTATTATTATTATTATTTTTTTTTCATACTATTCGCTATTTCCCGCGATAGCGAGGTAGCGTTAAGAACAGAGGACTGGGCCTTTGAGGAATATCCTCACCTGGACCTCTTCTCTGTTCCTTCTTTTGGAAAATTAAAAAAAAAAAAAAAAAAAAAAAACGAGAGGGGAGGATTTCCAGCCCCCCGCTCCCTTCCCTTTTAGTCGCCTTCTACGACACGCAGGGAATACGTGGGAAGTATTCTTTCTCCCCTATCCCCAGGGAATTTATTATTATTATTATTATTATTATTATTATTATTATTATTGCTGTTGTTGTTGTAATTGTTTCTTGTTTCCAGTTTTGTCATTAGTTGTATTAATGGAAGCATTATTTGTAATGTATATTTTATTGGTGATTTTTCGTCAGTACCCGTTATCATTATTATTATTATTATTATTATTATTATTATTATTATTATTATTATTATTATTATATAGCGATCTCACCAGTATGGAGAACCGTTCCTCATCAGTGAGGAGAGAGATTCAGGACATGATATCACCACATGAAACGCACGAGGCCGGAATACAGTAGGACGGTGGCCTAGAGAGAGAACGCAGAGGCGTAGGAAAGATGGAAGAGAGAAATGAAAGCAGAATGACACTAACGGGCGAGGAAGAGGATTGGAAAGCAAAGATGATGATGATAAACGTAAAGAATAATACTTGAAGTATTGACAGTAAAGTTGACCGTCAATGAAAACCCGACGTCGATATTTATGTGGTGTATCTGATGGTTGTTTACGTCCAGCAATATGAGTGCCAGGTTGTGCTTCTTCTCATGTTTTCTTATGATAACTTGGAAGGTCACGAATCGAATTGTGTATCGTCTTGCCTCCCAGGGGTTGAATGTTCGTCTGTAACACGAGGGTGACGATGAATTTCTGTGGGTGTTAGAGACATAGATGAATTTCTGTGGGTGTTAGAGACATAGATGAATTTCTGTGGGTGTAGAGACATAGATGAATTTCTTTGAGTGTAGAGACATAGATGAATTTCTGTGGGTGTAGAGACATAGATAGATACATGTCTATTTAAAGAGGATGACAATGAATTTCTTTGGGATAGAGACAGTCTGTTTGGGGTGATTTTAAAAATATATACGTCTTTGAAAAAGGAAATCACACGCTAGCGTTCAGAACTGTTGATCCAAAGACTTGTGAACAGTTCCCTCACGTCAAGGAACTAAGATGAGAAGCATCGAAGTGTTGAGATCATTGATCCGAAGAACAGTGAAATGTCTCTCATTTTGTAATCGCCACTGAATTGTTTTCAGTTGACAGTAAGTTAGCACGGGCCCGCCAGGAGTCGGGTCAATAAGGGTTCGAATCCTGGACGTGGTAGATGGCCCACACCGGACCCAGGTGTTTTCATCCTCCCTCTCGGGGCTAGTCGCTAAATGGGTACCAGGCTTAGGCTGGGCCTTGTGCCTCTGTATACACTTACTCGAGGTTATGAGACTGGGCAACCCTATCGTAAAACTCTCTTCCCGCTACACACGAATAGTAACCACACACACACTAAACAAATACTCGTGTAACGAAAATGACGTGAAAAGTGTTTTAAGAAACGTCTTCGTTTAGGGCCACAGATTTCGCTCTCACCGTTGTCACACGTGACAACAAAGGAGGGGTCGAAATACCCTTCCATTGATGCCTTTATCCGCCTTATAGGCAAGGGAGCCCCGCATTTCCGCCTTTATGGACGAAAATTGTATTAAGTGGCTTTTATGTGAGGAGAGTGATCGTATAGCGGCGGGAGCCAACCTGTGTAGGGTGCAAGGATGTAGTGTCTTGATACAGTGAGACGGTGTAATGTAACGGTATGTTGCCATAGTGTATACAGTAAACAAAATATATTCTGGTATATGATGTTGGGGAGGTGTCAGCGAACAGTGCCACGGTCTGGTATTATGGTATGGTGACATATCACAGTATCTGGGTACATTGTCTTGACCCAGTATCAGGGTATAGTGCCATGCTTCAACCTCAGGTCACAGGTCACAGTGTCATGGTCGTGTATCGCTGGTGATGTCATGGTCTACCATCAATCAGGTCACAGTGTCATGATGCAGCACCATGGTGCCATGATGCCAGTATCAGGGTGTTGTGCCATAGTGTAGTATATCAGGGTATACAGACATGGTTCAGTATCAGGATGCAGTGTCAGGGGCAATGCCGGGGTGCATTGCCATGATACAGTATCAGGGTAGAGTATCAGGTATCAGACCGCACCACCACGCTTCATTATCAGGGATCATATCAGCGTGAGAGAACAGTTACACTGTCCAGATAGAGTGCCAGTTTGGGATGTCAAAGAACGTTATCTTCGGACAGACAGTCGGGAGTGCACAGTGTAGTAGGTCTGTGGTACAAGAGCAGCGTGGATCCTGGCGTGTGGGAAGACGCGCCGTGAAAATCGAAGCGCTACAAAGTTACTTCGTGCAAGTCGAATTCGCGCGAAGCGAACCTGCTTTTACCCGAAGCAAATAGTGGGATACGTTCCAAGGGCCCCGCTCCAGTCGCAGTATTCGCACACTTTTATCGCAGTGGTATCGTCTGGAGAGGCAGTGCAGGAGTGCCGAGTGCCGTCAGGGTGCAATGCCAAGTTCTGTCGTTTGTCCTCAGTGTCAGGATGGAGTGGCGATATACATGTCTGGGTACAGCGTGAAGATTTCAGAAAACAGTTCCAGCTTCAAGGTGCAGGTACAGTGGCAGGATACAGTGGTGAGGGTGTAAGGGTAGAGTATAGTGCCAATCCTTCTCCCTAACTTGGTCTCCAGCTTCTCATTCTTCTTCGCACTCTAACTCATTATGATCTCTTTTATCTCGTGTCCTTGTGCTGTCTTTCGCTTATCGTCTGCTTTCTCCTTTTCATCTCTCTCTCTCTCTCTCTCTCTCTCTCTCTCTCTCTCTCTCTCTCTCTCTCTCTCTCTCTCTCTCCCATCCTATATACGGAGGGTACACGAGCGTCCCCTGTCGTACACTCACAAAGATTGCAGGCAGGACCCCAGACCCTCTCGTAAATAAGGAGGAAAGAGTCCGCTAATGCACACACACACAGGAAGGTAGAGGGCCACTGACCCCTCACAATGAGAGGGTGGAAGATGGCCCTGTAACTCACACATGATGGTTCTCTCTCTCTCTCTCTCTCTCTCTCTCTCTCTCTCTCTCTCTCTCTCTCTCTCTCTCTCTCTCTCTCGTAAGGGATAAGTAGTCTTGACTTTTACACATAAGTTCTAGGGGGGTTCTTCACTTGCACAAAGTAGAGGTGGGTGAGAGGACACCGATCCACGTAGACGGAGGAGCTGCATCAGATCCCCTGACTTGATATAGACTCGTGTGGTGGGCAAGGGAGTGAACTTGCCCTTTAGTTACCCACTCGGTGAATTGAGGGAGTCGTATCCTGTTGCACACAGAAGTTGGAGGAAGGCACTGGATCTGCACACACAGGAAGTGGACAAGAACTGATCCACACACGAATTAAGGGAATAAGAATCGATGTACGTACACACAAGACAACGTAGGAGTCCCCAGGTTCAGTTAGAGAGAGAACAGGTGAGTTCTCAAGGGTCCCAGGCTCGTACACAGGTGCTGTGTGAGAGCGCCAGACTCGTATGGGCTCCAAGACAATAGGTAAGGGTTTCAAGACCCGCAGGGGTAGAGAATGGTTGAAGGCTCTCATCTCCAGACAGTTAGGAGGGATGAATGCCCCTGGCTGAGACAGCCTGGGGTATGTTGGCTGGGGGGGGGGGGTGACAGGGGCCTACTACGTACCAGTAGTATGGGTGAGTGGGAACCCCAGCCACTGTCATGGCCTCCACGGTGCACAGGTCCTCACATTGGTTCCTTTCCAGTCCGTTGATCACGCATCCTTCTCATTCTTCAACACTTGTTGGTCTCACCTTTCCATCCCTTGTTCCATCAGCCTATATCCTTAGTTCTTACCGTCCTGTGTGTGTACTGAACCGTCCCCTGCCTCGGCTTCACCCTGCCCTCACTCAACCGTTAGGATTTCCTGCCTCTCTTCCTTTACCACATTTATATTTTTTTCCACCAGTCCTGTCTTCCCTTTAAATCCCTCCCTTCCATCAGTTCGCTTCAAGTTTCATGCGTTTCATTCTCGCGTGCGGCTTTCCTCACCACAACCAGCAGACGACGTGAGCAGGTGCAGCGCTGGTGAAGGCCCTTGGCATTAACCGTGACGTCTCCATCTGAGAAGCTTGTTGAGGCTAAATGGTCATTGCTTCAGGCCTCTGGACCAGTTAGCTACAAGTGGCTGTGGGTAATTACTTGGCTAAGTGCCTTCTAGTTGCTTCAATGACCCTTTTTTTTTTTTTTCTTTTACCTCCTACCTCAACTCCTCCGCTATTATTTATTCATTGGTTTTGTCTCTACCCGTTCCGTCCTTTGCACACACCGTTGTATTTTACACTTGGAAGAAGTTATGTGTTTCAGTGTTTGCACTCTCGTTTTTACAACCTTCCTGCATGATTTTTTCCCGGTCACTATTTTTACTCATTTTTTCCTACCCCGATCATTTCTCCCGTCATTTAACTATTTCCGTATCATCACTCACGCTTTTATTTCATGTCTGTTTTTTTTCCTCTCTCTTCTTTTCTTTCTTTTCTGGTGTTGGTGATGATTTTTCACCCATTTTCTCTTTCAGCTTTATGTTGAGTGTGAAGGATCCTCTCTAGGATTGCCTTCCCCCCTCCTGATCATCTCTCTCTCTCTCTCTCTCTCTCTCTCTCTCTCTCTCTCTCTCTCTCTCTCTCTCTCTCTCTCGTCGATCATTACGTCTTAGATTCTGTTGGTAATATGCTTTGGCCTTGTTGCCTCATGTCTTGCGTTGTTGTTAATGGAGAGGTTATGTTTCAGCGTGTTGTTGTTTATATCTTCTTCAAGGTCTTGCGTTTGTCACTGTTGATGCTGTCTTTGTCATCGCCATCATTGTTTTAAGATTTTCCCCCTTTTTTCATAGTTGGCTTCCTCTTCCTCCTCCTCCATATCCTCCTCCTCCTCTTCCTTCTCCTCCTCCTCCTCCTCCTCCTCCTCTCCATTCCGTACCCCACTTCCTACTGCTTCCCTCACAGCTTCCCGATCTTGTCGTCATCTATACACAGTAGTGTTGGGTCCTTTTCCTATCCTCCCGCAGATAACCTCGTCATAGACCATTAGGACTTCAGTTATCTGTCCTTCCCATGTACTCCACCAGCAACATTACCGTGCCGCCAACATTTCCCTCCCTCCCTCTCTCCAGCAACATTACTGTGCCACCTCCATTTCCTTCCTCCCTCCCTCCCTCCAGCAACTGTACCTTGCCACCAACATTTCCCTCCCTCCCTCCAGTAACTGTACCGTGCCACCACCATTTCCCCCCCTCCCTCCTGCAACTGTACCTTGCCACTAACATTTCCCTCCCTCCTTCCCTCCCTCCTTCCCTCCCTCCCTCCCTCCAGCAAGTGTACCGTGCCACCAACATTTCCCTGCACCTGTATCCCGGGGGATACCCCACATCCAGAGCTTTGGCAGACTTCATACAAATTCCAACTTAATTTGCATATATATTTTAGACTTATATTTCTCTCTCTGGCTCCTCGTCGACGCCATCATTTATTATCCCTCTGCTCTCTCTGTGGGGTATTTACTCCTCTCTCTCTCTCTCTCTCTCTCTCTCTCTCTCTCTCTCTCTCTCTCTCTCTCTCTCTCTCTCTCTCTCTCTCTCTCATCCATTTTCATCTTCTCATCCTACCTCCCTTTCTTTCATTGTCCTCCAGCCTACGTTATCTTCTCATCATCTTCCAGCCCACCCTGTCATCCTTTCATCCTCCTCCTCGCTCCCGTCATTCCTCTCTTCGTTTTCCCACCTTTCATCTCTTACTTGTGTTCCTCCTCTCATCCTCCGTCATCCCATCCCCTCTGTATTTTCCCTCCAAACCTCTATCAGCTTCTGCAGCTTCTTCATCCTTCATTTCCCTCTCTTTCTCGACATTTCTACCCCTCCTCTCTCTCTCTCTCCAGGAGCTCGCTTCCTGTTTTACCTCCTCCTCCTCCTCCTCCTCCTCCTCCTCGTATATATATCCTTTACTTCCTGTCGTCTTTTTCCTCCAAGAAATGATTTTAACTTTCTCTAATTCTGGCTTTTCCTCTTTCTTGTGTGTGTGTGTGTGTGTGTGTGTGTGTTCCACTACGTATAAGTGCACGTAGGAGAGAGTTTTCTACTGGTACACGACCGTCTCTTATCCTCTCATTCTTGTACAGACTCTGGAAATTCTCAGGCTAGGAGCGTTCACTTTGTCGTCACGCAGCGTGTTTTACTTGTCCGCTATTCACTCCGTAAGGAAATGTTACCTCAAGTCTCTCCTCGTTCTTTTCCCCAACTCCCTGATGTGTCTTTCAGTGTTAAAGTTTCTCCCTCCTGCAAAAAAAAAGTGATCTAAGTTTACGTGGTCTTGGCCTCTGAGGAATTTAATGGTGGCCATCATGCACCTCATTAGCTGCTTATCTCTTGCTAGGGTTAGTTTGAGGACCGCTTTCCACTTGGGGGCCAAGCTGGCGATGCATACTTAAACTTTGATGGAGCGTAAGTCGTAGGTGTCTTCGTAATCACTTCCTTGGCCATGTGCTCAAGGGCAGTTTTCGATACAGTCATATACATGGTTGCCACACCACACCCCCAAGGACTTCACTGCAGTGATCTTCTGTTGATAAAGTGAGGGCAGTAGGTCAAGGTTTAGATCCCTTTTACAGCATGATGAAACAAGTCTAGTATGTTTTCACCCGTTTCTAGCTTCAGTACTTTGCTTTTTTTTTTTTTGTGGCTTGAACATTATTATTCATTCCTCAGAGCTCCTCTTGCAATGCACCCGTTTCTTTACAGATTGATCGATGCATCTGCGAATTCGCCATACCTCTTTCAAGATTCTGGTAACATCTACAGTCACGTCTCGATGTGTTTCAAGTCTACCGAGATCAGAAATAACAGTGGTTCCTGTAGTGAGCCCTAAGGAACGCGTGTACGAAAAGGTATGACTTGCTTATGCTCTTTGTTTCTTCCACTGTAAAGGTACCTTCTGATCCATTGAGGATGTTCTCCCCGTCATTTGTATATAGCGTCATGATTCGTTTTTCAGTTTAGCGGAAAAGCGTCAAAGGCCTTCTGGCATTCCAAATACGCGTACTCCACACGTCCATCTCTGCTTTCTAAGGTGCCGCTTATACTTTCTCATAGAAGTCCAGGGCATTTGTTTTGCATGACCACGCCCCATTTGAATCCATGTTTCTTAACATAGTTTTTCCCTTAACAAGAAACCACCTTTCTCTTTCTTGATTTACTGTCTACTAGTAATTTGCATACGTAATGTCTCACCTTCCTTAAAGAATGGTTCTACATACGTTCTCTCGTAATCTGTCAGTAGAGACTTCTCTTCGAACGAGACCTGGAGGGTTTTTTGCCCACTCTTTTGAGGACATATGGCGAGACGCCATCTTTGCCGTGTGGTCTCGCTCACACACACACACACACACACACACACACACACACCAATACCGGGAATGTTGGAGGCTCTGTCATTCCCACCGGTAAGATTTCTTTTTTTTTTTTTTTTGTAGAACCTTAGTGCCTGCTTCTTTAGTACCACAAACTGCTCCTTTGATCTCTCTCTCTCTCTCTCTCTCTCTCTCTCTCTCTCTCTCTCTCTCTCTCTCTCTCTCTCTCTCTCTCTCTCTCTCTCTCTCTCTCTTCCATCCACTCTTAGTCTTTCATTTATTTTTTTATGTTCTATCTTCCCTCTCCCCCTCTTAATCTTTTTTTTTTCTCCTAATATCGTTTATTTTCTTGTCTACCTCTTCCTTTACTTTCCCCTTCTTCCATATTCTGTCCCTTTCTATCCCCTCTTCCGTTCTCGTTCCGTCCCTCCCTCCCTCATATCCTCCAACTCCCCCAGCCTCCCAAGTTCCACCACCTCCTCCTCCTCCTCATCCAACCCTCCAACCCTCCAACTTCTCAAGACCTTAAATTCCCCCTCAAGCCCTTAAAGTCACCCTGGTCTTAAAACCAGTCGGCCCTTAAAGTTGCCCTGGCTGCTGCTGCCTGCCCTTCTGCAGGGGGTTCTCACATCTCCGCCGCGGTCTTGATCTTCTCCATCTCCACCCTCTGCCCTCCTTCACACAGCACCACCCCTGAACCTCCTCCTCCTCCACGGCCCCGAATGTTCCAATTTTACACTTCACTTTGACTTTCCTCAGCCTTTTTTTTTTTTTTTTTACTCCTCCCATTACTTTTCTCTCGAGAGACCTTAATTTTCCCTCTTAAGTCTTTACATTTACGGCTCCCAGCCTTCATACTTGCCAGCCCTTAAACGTTTCTTCCGCAGCCCTTATCGTCCCTTCTTTATTCTCTACGTTGATGTCCCTTACACTCGTACATCCGTCAGCCTTTACACTTCCCAACCCTTAAACCTTTTTTTTCCACACCCCCTTAAAGTTCTTTTTCTCCTTAAGTTGTTGTTCCCGGCCTTCTATATCGCCAAGACCTTATATTGCTATACTTTAAAAGCTGTCTCCCTAACCCTCCTTGTATGCAATTTTTTCAGCGCCTCGTACACTAGATTCTTATATCCTCTCCATTTGGAAAAGAAATTTCTAGGTTGTCTGAGTCATGTCCCAGTGTCATAAATTTCTTTCCTTCACTTTTTTACACTATGTTCAATAGCCCTTAAACGTTTGACCCTAAAACCCAAGAGTTAAGTCCTTCGGTTTTAGAAATATATATATATATATATATATATATATATATATATATATATATATATATATATATATATATATATATATATTACCGGTCATTTATATATTAAACTTTTTCATCATTATGTTTTTGTCTCTAATTGCAAAAGTTCTTCGTATCATACCGCTCATCATTTAGTTTGAGAGCGATGTCTTATGAGCGTGTTCTTGGAGTTCAAGCTTCTCATTTTTAATGATTCTCAAAACCTTGACGTTTACTTCATTCTCTGAGTCTCTTCCAGTAGGATTTTCCTTTGGAGGTACTGAAGTGATGCTCTTTGTACACTAACACAGTACTTGTTCGAATTTCTCCTCCTTGACTTGCGTTAGATTCTCATCCGCACATTCATACATGGTGTTCAGATCTCTCTCCATCTTTTCTTGGTGTTCGTTTTCTTACTGTTTTCCTCATTCTCGTGTCATCTGCTTGACATCATATTGTGCTTCCGTGTATATCTTTATCGATGTCAGATACCAGGATTACATATAGCGTAGAGGTTGATTCTATGTGGATCACCGGTAAAGACTCCGTATAACATGTTTCCTTTTTTTTTTTTTTGCAGCTATTTTGAATGATTTGTTGGTTGTAATTTTTTTTTATCTGTTTTTCTATTGGTCTTTCTTCATGTTTTGATACTTTCTGTTGTAGTGCTCTGCGATTAACTTCAAGTGCTTTTGCCAAATCAGTAAGAAAAAAAAGTGTCCATTCTTTTCCCTCGCATCAGCGTGTTATGTATCGTTAAAGTGGTATGTATGTACTTGTGTCTGCGTATCTTACATATGTACTTGCGTCTCCGTGTCGTTCCGGGTGCAAGACCGTGCAAGCCTAAGAGCGTATCCGTGTCAGATGTGGAGGGGACAAGGGGAAAGGGGAAACTGAGGACGAGATAGAAAGAATGGAGTAAAAGAACGCTCGAGTGACCGGTTCTTCTTTGATCGTGCAGGAGGATGTGAAGCGTGCATGGGATAGAGCTAATTGGAGAGATGTGGTATTCATGGGGCGACGTGTTGTCGCGGTCGCGAGAAAACCACACAAAGCTCCGTAGGGCTTGGCTGTGGATAGGAGGTTCTGGTGTCAGTGCATTATACCTGGCAGATAGAAAATGGATGTGAGCAAATGATGGGAAAATGGATGTGAGCAAGTGATGGGATGTTCGTCGTCTTTTCCCGGAGTCGCCTCCGTGGAAAACGGCGAACACTGCTGAAAAATAAATATACAGATGGATGAATGTGTGTGTGTGTAAGTGTGTGTGTGTGTGTGTGGCGATGACGTGAGTCCTGACGCTGCCAGTGTTATGCAGATGGAAATAAGAAATAGATCACTCCTCTCTGTCTCACTCCTGGTGTCCACTCTTCTTCATCCGTCTCTCTTCCTTCAGCCCTCGGGTCCCCCTCCTTCTCTACATCCTCTCCATCAAAGTCCTCCCCACCCCAGTTTCCCCCCCCCCTGCCTTAGTGCTCTCCACGTCTGATCTCCTCACGCCAGTCCTCCCCACGCCAGTCCTCCCCACGCCAGTTCTCTCCACCCCTGACCTCCCCATCTCATTCCCTCCCAACCCCAGGCCATCCCACGCCAGTCCTCCCCATCCTAGTGTAACCCACCCAAGATCTTCTCACCCGAAATCTCCCCACCCCAGGTCCTCCCCAGCCCAGTCCTCCCCACACCAATCCCAGCCCTCTTCACCCCATTCTACGAGGAAAAAATCCATAAAGGCTTTGTGACAAAGATAGAGGGAGGAAATATTTATTATTCTATTTTCGTTTCTTTTCTTTGTTGAGAGTAAGAGTTTAGGGAGGTGGGAGGGTAGATATAGGGGTGTGGGGTGGGAGGATAGGGTGAGGCGGGTGGGATGGGAGGGTGGGGTGAGGCAGATGAGGTGAGAGAGGGAAGAGTGAGGCGGGTGAGATGGGAGGATGGGGTGAGGCGGGCGAGATTTGAGGGTTGGGTGAGGCGGGCGAGATGGGAGGGCTGGGTGGTAGAGGGGAGTGAAGCGGATGGGGTGGGGTGGGAAGCGAACAGGAGGTGACATGAACGGAAATAGACACTGGGGACTTGTGTAATGGGGTGGGGTGGGAGAGAAATAAGGGAGATAGATTAAGCTAATGTAGGGAGATGGCAAGGGTCATAAGTGGAAGGAAGATCGAGCTAGGGGAGGGAGATCGCAAGGGCTAAGGGGGAGATATAGGCATTAGAGAGTGTGAGAGCCATGAAGAGGAGAGAGAGAGAGAGAGAGAGAGAGAGAGAGAGAGAGAGAGAGAGGAGGAGAGAGGAGAGAGAGAGGAATACGGAAATACATATATTGTTAGGACGGTGGGCAAAGAGATGCATAGAAACGGGGGATTGTTAAGGTTAGGACGGAAATAGGGACTGGAGGGGCCACGGCGAGGGAGAGAAATATGGAAACAGAAATGGTATAAAGGGCCGTGAGGGAAGTGTTGTAAAGGCCCTGTAAGGTTGAGGAAAAAGGGAAACGGAAATTTTACGGGCGATAATTGCACGTTTGATCTCGGTATGAAATTGGGTAAATGGTTTATCCTGGCCGGCGATGGTGTCAGTGTGTGTCACCCTCGTCCTCACACCCGCCATGCATGTATGTATGTATGCATGTATGTACTAAGTCCACCACCATCGTATTGTACCTGGCTTTATTTATTCTCGTGGCGCCTTCTTCTTGTACTGCTCTCCAGCCCTTCGGTGTTATCGCTCTTTGCCTCTCCCCCCCCCCCCCTCCTCTCTCTCTCTCTCTCTCTCTCTCTCTCTCTCTCTCTCTCTCTCTCTCTCTCTCTCTCTCTCTCTCTCTCTCTCCTCTTTATAATGTGCTTCATTTTCGCAGACTCATATATACGTCGCTTTCTTACCCCACGCCTCTCCTCACCCACCCGCCACACCTCCCCTCATCCACCAGCTATACCTCACCCACCAGCCACGCCTCACCCACCCGCCACACCTCCCCTCATCCACCAGCTATACCTCACCCACCAGCCACGCCTCACCCACCCGCCACACCTCCCCTCATCCACCAGCTATACCTCACCCACCAGCCACGCCTCACCCACCCGCCACACCTCCCCTCATCCACCAGCTATACCTCACCCACCAGCCACGCCTCACCCACCCGCCACACCTCCCCTCATTCACCAGCTATACCTCACCCACCAGCCACGCCTCACCCACCCGCCACACCTCCCCTCATTCACCAGCAGTACCTCACCCACAACTACCTTCACCCACCAGCCAGGCCTCACCCACCAGCCGCATCTCTCCCCCACAATATCTTGCCCTCATCTCCGCTCAGTAATTCTCTTGGATATTGATTTTGCTCCAGCATTTCCTCCAGTGTCGTCCACGTGTCTATTTTAGGCTGTCATGCTTCTGTGTATTCTCCCTTCTCCTGTTCACCATTTTCTTTCCTTTCTGCTCCTGCTTCCCTCAAATCTTGCGTTGATTTATATTATCTTGTCGTTATTGTTGCTCCCCCCCAGTTCTGTGTGCTACAATGTGTTTCCTTCGTATTCTTCTTAGTCTTTAATTGCTCCCCGATCCTAGGCCGTCCGTATGTGATCTTTCTCCCTATGAACGGTATCTCTCTCTCTCTCTCTCTCTCTCTCTCTCTCTCTCTCTCTCTCTCTCTCTCTCTCTCTCTCTCTCACACACACACACACACACACACACACACACCTGCCGCCAGAGCCCCACTTTAGGAGAATAGTAAAGGAGACGAACTGTTTGGTGGCAAGTATTAGAGATGCATGCCAGTTTATGGAGAAGGAAAGTATTCATGAAGCTGTACGCATCCAGACATTAAGCCAGAAGTAGTGTGACCTTCTCAGGTTTGGTCACTGCACCTGAAGAATCACAAAGAGCTTACAGAGAAGGTGCAGTGGAGGGCAGCAAAGACGGAGCCAGAAAGTAATAGGGCTTAGTTACACGGAAGGGCTCTTAGAGGCCTTAAACTTCTCCAGCATGGAAGAGAGGAGTACGGAAGGTAACCGCATCGCAACATTTCAGGTTTTAAAACCATCTTGATGATGTACACACTGAAGAGGATGTAGAAAGTTGCAACAAGAGGCCATGGCATGATATTAAGCGAGAAACTTGTTCAAAGAAAGATGTGAAGAAGTGCTTATATATATATATATATATATATATATATATATATATATATATATATATATATATATATATATATATGCAGTCTGTTGTGGATGAGAGAGCTTGGGAAGTGAGTCAGTTGTTGTTCGCTGATGATACAGCGCTGGTGACTGATTCATGTGAGAAACTACAGAAGCTGGTGACTGAGTTTGGTAAAGTGTGTGAAAGAAGAAAGTTAAGAGTAAATGTAAATAAGAGCAAGGTTATTAGGTACAGTAGGGTTGAGGGTCAAGTCAGGTGGGAGGTAAGTTTGAATGGAGAAAAACTGGAGGAAGGGAAGTGTTTTAGATATCTGGGAGTGGATTTGGCAGCGGATGGAACCATGGAAGCGGAAGTGAATCACAGGGTGGGGGAGGGGGCGAAAATTCTGGGAGCCTTGAAGAATGTGTGGAAGGCGAGAACATTATCTCGGAAAGCAAAAATGGGTATGTTTGAAGGAATAGTGGTTCCAACAATGTTGTACGGTTGCGAGGCGTGGGCTATGGAGGAGGGTCTGGGTGGAACACAAGGGGCAGGTTGAGAGAGAGAGAGAGAGAGGCGGTAGAAGTGTGAGTTTGGAGAATGAAATAGGGCAGAGAGAGATAAAGTGATGATAGTGCCTAGTCCAGAGGAAAGTGAAACAGATGTGAGGTAAAAGAGAGAGAGAGAGATTTGAGGAAGGAAAATTGACTATCCTCTCATGATGTTCCCTCCTATTCCATCTGTGAACCACTTCAGCTGTAAATCCTTTTCCTTTAATGCCACGATGACTTAGACGTGTTTAGGGCTTAGGAGGTTGATAACAAGCAGGTTGTTAGAATGGTCATGATAACTGGGAAATGCTCAGGGCATGATAACATAGCGGTGTTCAGGGCATGATAACATAGCGGTGTTCAGGGCATGATAACATAGCAGTGTTCAGGGCATGATAACATAGCAGTGTTCAGGGCATGGTAACATAGCAGTGTTCAGGGCATGATAACATAGCAGTGTTCAGGGCATGATAACATAGCGGTGTTCAGGGCATGATAACATAGCAGTGTTCAGGGCATGATAACATAGCGGTGTTCAGGGCATGATAACATAGCAGTGTTCAGAGGTATGACGACTAGAACATTTTCAAGAATCAGGGTCGTGATGAGTTACAAGTGCTTAGGGCTTTAGGGTTAGAGTTACCAAGACGTGTTCAAAGTTCAGGGCATAATACCTAGTAAGCTTTTGAGGACCAGGGGCCTGATAGCTTGTGAGGGCTCAGGGTTCAAGGGCATGATATACAGAAAGGCTTTAGGGGCATGACATCTTGAAAAATGTTCAAGGGATGATGACTTTGGGGGTTTAAGTGGATGATAACTAGAAAATTTCAGGGGATGATGACTTTGGGGGTTTGAGTGGATGATAACTAGAAAATGTTCAGGGCTGTGAATCCTTAGTAGGTAGAAATCTCTCAGAAAGTTTCGTTCCTTGACAACTTCTGCTGCAAATAACGCAGGAAAAGACACTCCGGTCTGGAGATATACAAGGTAAAACTCATGAATAATTTATTCATGCAAATTATATATTTTTTTTTCTCTCCCCCGGGGATCTTTCATGTCTGCCTGAGTGTAGGAAGACATGAAAGAAAGTTTAAACACGAGGCTCGAGCATCCCTCCACACTCACTCGTACAGCACTAATGGTCTTCGTTGGACACTCGCGAGTCCATGGCAAATTCACGCTTGTCGAAAATGTGCCGAATAATAGCCTACAGCAGCAGCTGCAATACAGACGAAAGTTGATATATATATATTCCTATGAGTCCAGGGGGAAAATGAAACACGAAAAGTTCCCAAGTGCACTTTCGTGTAATAATCACATCATCAGGGGAGACACAAGAGAGAAATATAACAGTCAGTTGATATACATCGAAGAGACGAAGCTAGGACGCCATATATAGATAGATAGATAGATAGATAGATGGATAGATAGATGGATGTAGGAGTGTGTAGATTACGGGAATAATCAGTGTCCTTGTTGTCAGTTTCGACCTTGTCACTGTTCAGCTGTTGCCATGTTCACTGTCCAACTGTGACCTTGTCACTCTCCGACTGTGACCTTGTCTCTGTCCAATTGTGGCCTTGTCTGCGTCCGTTTGTGCTTGTGACCCCCGACCTTTCGTATGGCATGCCGCGGTGGCCTGAACTCTGACCTTTTGATCCAGACTTTGACTGACACGTGACCCAGTTTATTCCCCTCGGTACATGTATATATATATATATATATATGTTAGCCTGTGTGTCTGTTACTGTGTCCTTGTGTGTGTGTGTGTGTGTGTGTGTGTGTGTGTGTGTGTGTGTGTGTTTCCCAGGCGTTGGTGTACATGAGACATGGGTTGGTCTTCCCCCACGTACTTACCGTCTTCCTATAACCTGTCTTCCTTTCAGGTCGTCAAGCACACGAGGGGATCTGATTGAGTTCATTCTTTTTTTTTTTTTTTTTCCTTATCATCTTTGCATTCCACCGGGGATGGCCATGAGTGGGGCATGTTTTGACCGTGCAGTGTTGCTCACTGGGGGGAAAAAAAGAATTATGTGTGTGTGTGTGTGTGTGTGTGTGTGTGTGTGTGTGTGTCTGTGTGTGTGTCGAAAAGAAATTTACACGTGTTGCCCCCTCTCTTATCCTTGTATGTATGTAATATTCCTTCACTCCTTTACACACACACACACACACACACACACACACACACACACACACACAGAGCAGCTCAAGCCAGGTACCCACATTTACAGACTATCCCCGAGAGGAGAATCAATGCCTGGGTTGGGTGTGGGCCGGCTGTCGGGCTCAAGATTCGAAGCCGTGCGGGCCCGTGCAGTCTCATGGTCAGTAACGCTCACCACTACACCTTGAAGCCTCGTGTGTTTGTGTGATGACGTATTTGTGCTGTACGGAGAGGGGGTCATACACTCGGGGTGGCCTCATCTCTTAAACCATCTGGTATTTATACTTGTGTATGCTGTCTGCATTGCCCATGTTCTCACTCACTTTATTCCATTCGTCCTTTATTATGCCATAAGAAGTACTTATTTAACATCCATTTTCATAAGTTTTTTTTTCTTTACTTTCACGTGATGACCTTTGGTTATGCCATACCAGAATTCTTCGAAGAACAGTGGACTGCAACATCGTCAAATTGATATATATAAAGCCTGGAGGTTGTCATCAGGTGGGTGTGTGTGTCTCTATGCCTGTCAGTGTCTGTTAGTCTGTGTGTGTGTGTGTGTGTGTGTGTGTGTGTGTGTGTGTGTGTGTGTGTGTATGGGCTCTGTCTATTATATCCTGCGGTGTCTTGGACTCGAAATGAATAACTCCGAAAAGTATTGAGTGAAAGGATAGCAAAGACGTTCGTATGGTAGAACAATGTGGTAGGGAGAGGGGGGGACGTCAGAGCTGGGAGAGGGGGACCAGTAGGACAGGGAGAGGGAACGGTAAGGCTGGGAGAGGGGGAAGGGAACAGTAGGGATAGGAGAGGGGAAACAGCAGGGTTAGGAGAGGGGACGGCAGGTAAGGAAAGGGGAACAGTTGTGTTGGTTAAGGGGAACATTAGACTTGAGAGTGGGAACAGCAGGGTTGGGAGAGGAACAGCAAGGCTGGGAGAGGTGAACAGCAGGGTTGGGAGAGGAACAGCAAGGCTGGGAGAGGTGAACAGCAGGGTTGGGAGAGGAACAGCAAGGCTGGGAGAGGTGAACAGCAGTGTTGGGAGAGGAGGAAGCAACAGAGCAGGAAGAGGGGTACAGCAGGGCTGGGAGAGGGGAAGTGTGTGTGTGTCCCTTACATCGCGTGAGCATCTCTCCTCGTCTGACCTTTGACCTGTGCTCTCGGAGCTACCGTGTCGTGTCACCGTCTTACAGAACATTTTTCATCATGTTGCCTCCTCCTCCTCCGCCTCGCTCTCGTCAGCCCACGCTGTGTCATGTCCCCCTCCTCACCTTACGGGTGGGCGAGGGGGTGTCACCCCAGACCGTGTCACACACCCCCCCGTGCGTCTGGCCAGATGATCACCTCTCGTATTAAGTACCCTCAGTAACACTCGCCCCTCTCTCTCCTCTCCTTGACAGTGACACTTGGAGTTCATTTTTATGGCATTTACCGCACGTTCTGCTGTAGTGGCGGTAAGTGTTAAGTTTCTGCTGTAGTGGCGGTAAGTGTTAAGTTTCTGCTGTAGTGGCGGTAAGTGTTAAGTTTCTGCTGTAGTGGCGGTAAGTGTTAAGTTTCTGCTGTAGTGGCGGTAAGTGTTAAGTTCCTGTGGCAGTTGATGGCTGACTCTGGCAGAAGTAGATCTCCAGATCGTCTGCACCTGGCGATGAAATGGACGTTGTTGTCTTCATGGTTTTCGCCACCGGTCGGTCACTTCCTTCTGGTTGTGACACTTCGAACTGGCGTAGAGTGTTCACGTATGTGCCAGTGACTGCTATCTTCATGCTAGAACTGGCGTAGAGTGTTCACTTATGTGCCAGTGACTGCTATCTTCATGCTAGAACTAGCGTAGAGTGTTCACGTATGTGCCAGTGACTGCTATCTTCATGCTAGAACCTGGCGTAGAGTGTTCACGTATGTGCTGATGACTGTTTTCTTCATGTTAGAACTGATAGAAAGTGTTCTTTCTCAAGTGTCACTTAACTTTATCAGTACACTACCTGCACTTGGGTTCCTGGGATGACAATTGCCCACACCCATGGTGGTGGCAGCACTTGGAGATCGCCCTTGTTCTAACGAGCTTTAATATTTATGGCACTTGAGTGAGAGTTTATTTGCCGAGCCAGTAGTTTTATTTCCAACAGAACAAGGAGTTTATTCTTAGGTTTCTCAGCGGTTAACTTTACGTTAGTCGTTAAGATTAACTGTTTCGTTTAATCACTTTGATTTATGTATGAGAAAAGTCTTCATTTTTGTGTAGTTTCCCTTTAAAAGAAATAGCAAGTAAAAGAGAATTCACGGTAAGTAGACGACGGAGTTGTTAATTAGTTCCCCCTTAGCTTTACTTAATTAATTGGTCTTTTCTCAAACACAGAACTTCTTAAATTGCGGGTAATGTTTTTCTAATGTAGTTGTTGGGAATCAGTAAGGATTTAGATTGTTTCTGTGTGTATATATATATATATATATATATATATATATAAAGCTGTGCTGTTTGGCATTGACAAATGCCATAGGTGTTTTGATGAATGTGTTTGCTGTGAAACAAAGTAATAAGAGTGTGAAGAAATCTGATACGTGGGTGCAGTAAACTAGAAAAGATATTCGAAGGATTTTCGTATGTCCTTGGTGCAGCGGAGGAGGGGAGCTGACAGGAACACACCATTCAGCTGCGTATGGCTAGGGAGGGAGGTGAAACACAAGAGTGCTTTTCACACTGTGTAGTGTCGGGTGCGTGGCACCAGGACGAGTGTAAGTCTCAGCATTTGACGTCTACATACGGTGTTGTAGCCCTTGACTGAGGGTGTGTATCTTCACACTGTGTAGCGTCAGGATGCAGAAATCACACACGCACACGTACATATACCACCCCTCATTATGTGTGTGGGCCATGTAGGAAGATTAGCATAATAGAGAGTCCCCACCATTTGGTCTCCAGGCAGTCTGACCAACTTGCCATGCCATCTGTGGGCCCTCCTTACACTTGGCTCCCTGGCAGCCAGACCACCTCCCACCACCTGCCGCCACTACAGACAGACTCCGGGTCACAGTGTCATCATTGTTAGAATTAGTTCTAGTAGGAAGGCTTAGGCTAGGGGCTTGCAAAGCCCAGATACAGGAGAGGAACGTCTGCAAGTACGTCGTTGACTGTGACATGGGCAGAGTTCCTGAAGGCCTTAAGTCAGTGATGAAGAAGGGTCACGCTCTCATGCAGTGTTATAGCAGCATGTGCCCAAAATGGGTAGATCATTTAACTTTGGACTGCAGAACCACGTTGTACGTGCCAGACATAGCGGTATCCCATTCTTATTCAAGCTGTTACAATGTATCTGTCAGAATAGCTTTCCCAGAGCTCATGTCAGTGTAGACTGTTATACATCATGATGGTTCATTCAATATAATTACTCCACACGTGTTTTCCTCTCGATTTTTCTGCTATTGTTCCCGTTGGCGGTGTTGCAATTATCACCCCTTTACTCCCGTACGGAATTTTTTTGCCTCTGTTGTTATTGTTTCATCATCATCATGATCATCATCATTGTGGCCAGCTTCCGCCGTCAGTTGTTTCGCTGTCCACACGTGTGTGCGGATATCCTCTCCCACACCCCAGCCGGGGCGGGAGGTTGAACACCCGTCATACATGCGATGACGACACCTCACTCACGGGCCTGTGTGTGGGGACTGACCCCGCCAGGGATTCCCTGCGCTGACCACACGTGCACTTCGGGGGCACATACATACACGCAGGGAACACATGCACTGACCCCCACATGCGACCAGAAAGTACGTACGCTCACCAAGGGAGCAAATGCACGAACTCCCATATGCTCTCAGGGAGCAGCATTACTGAAACACAGGGAGGATATGGAGTGGTCCCACCTGCCCTCAGGGAGTACATAGTCCATAGTCACATAGTATTTACATGTACTTAGTGAGTATATTCACACACAGGGAGTACATGCATTGACTTAGTGTTTACATGTACTTTGTGAGTACATTCACACACGGGGAGTACATGCATTGACTTACCGTGCACTCAAGAAAGTGCTTTGCTTCACCAAAGTGCCTGGGACAGACGCGGAATGGACATCATCGTCTCATGGATTTGCTGGTCCTGCGTTGTGTAGCAATATCCCAGGCAAGACCCCCGCCTCTCCTCAAACATTGATCCACGGCGTTTCGCTCGTCATGTCCTCCATGTTTTCGGTCACCTGTTTTCCACAATGCACCGGGGTAGCCATCCTGAGGCTTGCTTAACGGTAATAAGGAAATCTCTGTTAGGAATGGGCGTTAGATGTTACGTTGTCTCATGATTTCCATGTTCTCACTAATTGCATGAAAACAAGGTTGTGTTCATGATCACAGGGCTATAGGATGGCAGAACCTGTCAAGGTTATTCCCATGTATCGTTTATCATTAGAGAGTTACACTGGGAGGTCATAGACAGAAATGAAAACGTGAGGTTGTAAACCAGAAGTGTCACCTGTTATTGCCTGGTGTCGAGACTGTGAGCATTATCATGGAGTCTTATCTATCATAGAAGTTTCTTCTTATCTCTGTCTTGCCCCAGAGAATTGGGTTTGTGTGGCCGTTCTCGCAGTCGTCTTGTCTCAGAGAGTTGTATGTGTGTGTGTGTGTGTGTGTGTGTGTGTGTGTGGCCGCTGTCACAGTCTTGTCCCAGAGACTTGTGTGTGTTTGGCCACTCAAACAACCTTGTTCCAGAGGGCTGGGTGTTGCGTGGCCACTCTCACAGCCCTGTCACAGAAGGTTGTGTGTGTAGGGCCACTTTCACAGATGAGTTCGATTATATTGTGAATACCGTCCCATCATCTGCACAAACAAGATCGATTATGTAGCCCGTCCCTCTAAATCTGTAGGGACAAGATTAATGACATGTCACGTCTACAGAAGGGAGGTCGGTGGTATGATAACCGAGCCCTGCCATACAACAACTACACCGGGTTGTATCGTGTATGTCCTCCACTCACGCTGGCTAGACATGGACGGTTCGAACTGTATAGTGAATGCCTACTTACCGGCCCCATACACAGAGAGAGCGGGTTCTTGTGTGTACTTCAGGACACAAACCAAACAAGGTGGTTTCCTTGGCATGTATCATCCTAAGCAGAGCTGCTCCCTATGGTGTGTCTCTTCCCCTCATATTTGCATACGCGTCAGCAGAGCGTTTTCCGTCGTGTTCATTCCATTAGGGATGTGTTTGTGGCCTCTCACCTCCGTCCGTATCAGTGGTACACAGCCGTGGACAGGATGCCACGCTCCTCAGCTAACATCAGGGTGCGTCCTCCCTCGGTGGTGCGATTCAGCATGGAATCACATGTCCCTCTGTACATTGTTGTTGTTTTTCATCTTTTTCTACATTTTCTCTCCTCCAGTCAACACTTCATGTAGATAGAAGGTCTTGGACGCACATGAGAAATATATACATATTGACGCTACATATTTATCATACACCACTGTTGGAGCAGCATTAATGTTGAGGAGCAACATTCTGTAAGGAACTCTAAGTCTACACAGCTCTTCTCTCAGACAGCCCTCCGTCCACGTGTCTCGACGCTCACACACCTTTGAGACACACACACACACACACACACACACACACACACACACACACACACACACACACACACACACTTAATGCCCTAAGACCCGCAGTCCCATAAACTCGCTGTTCTGTGCTATATTCTCACACCCACACACTGGTAGGCTACTGCAAGCTCAGAATCCCCCTACGCCCACACCCCCTCCAGCACCCACAGTGTGCGCCCGTAAGACTACACCCCCACACGCTCGCCCCACCCTCTTATCGCCCCTCTCGGTGAAATTACAGGCCATTCTCCAGGACGTAGTAAAATCCCTCCCAATTTGGTTGAGCAAATGAGTTTTTAGTCGAGTAGGTAGAAGGACCCGAGTGATGCCCAAGTTTTACTAGGTGAAGAGGCCCTCCCCTGGCCGGGTCATTATCATCACACGAGGTGTTCGGGGGACAGACCCTGGCAAGGGGAGGGGGCAGTCAGGTCTACCCTCTAGACGAGTGTCGGGGGAGAGGAAAAGAAATGGAAGTGTGGTCGTGGGTGCAGGAGTACTACTGAGCCAGGCCAGGAAACGAGGGAGGTACAAAAGTATAGAAAGAAAATGGTTGAAAAAAAAAAAAGTGGGTTTACAGTTGATGGATGATAAAGAAAATCTTTATCATTCCTCTCTCTCTCTCTCTCTCTCTCTCTCTCTCTCTCTCTCTCTCTCTCTCTCTCTCTCTCTCTCTCTCTCTCTCTCAAGAAAGAGTCCTGGCATTACCCAGGACCCTCTTTCTGGAGACTCCTGCACCCCAGGGCTGCGCTTCTTCCAGTAGCAGCGGGGAAATGTGGACTCTTCTGTAATGGAAAGTTCTTTGACGAAACTCTACATCTCCAGTGATAGAGCCTTGCCTAGGGAAAGTACACACACACACACGGAAAGTACTCAGATACTTACGACTACTTAGGACGAGATGTAGCCAAGAGGCAGGACTGCCGCTCTCAACAGGAATATCTAGAGTTACGAAGAACGAGCCTTGTGAGTTGTTGGTTGCCGAGTGGAAACCTTGTGGGAAGAATTATAGAAAGGTATGACGCACGCAGGAGGGAGGATTGATGGAAGGCTCGTGAGCTAACTCGTTGAGAACATGTCAGGTGAGTAGTAGTAATATGATAATCTCAGAATATATATGTTTCATGGGGCTTTCCCCTCCCTGGTGGCAGAGGAGATCAAAGTTGACCAGGAGGCCGTGGAAGGCCAGGGGCGGCGCGTGAGTAGCTCTTCACACGAGTGTGGAAGATGTTAAGAGATCCCTGGGGGTCATCTGACCAGATAGATGGTGACAACACACACACACACACACACACACACACCCTTCTCATGGCGTTAAGTTGTACTAAAGGAGTGTAATCGTTCTACTCGAGGGGTGAAGTAGCCGTTCTCAACGTGTTAAGATTGCCGCCCGTTGTCATCTTCAGGAATACATCAAAGACTTATCACACTCAGTGATTGATTGCCCTCCTTTGTGGTCGTCCATTGATTTCCTATATATAGATTTTACATGATCGAGGAAATAATGAGAAGAGAGATACTCATCATTGGTGTGGTATGTCCGTTTAGGCGGTCAGTGGGCCATCAGCAGCCTCACTGTGGACAGGCGAGGAGACACACCAAGGGAATGTAATGAAAGAAGTCAGCCAGTCAGTCAGTCAGTCGCTGTTGTTAGAGACCCTTCCTGACGTACCTCCAGCTGTTGAGCACGGTGCAGTGGGAGACAGGGTACACATGGTCAAGGAGTGGGAAGTTTGGTACTGATGGTAAAAGGGAGAGGCATACTAAAGGAGATTGAGTACAGATGGTGAAAAGGGGAGGTATGATAACGTAGAAGATACAGGGTACAGATAATACAAGGGGGAGAGAGGAGGGGGTTACAGACTGTAACAGGGCAAGATGATGACATAGGGATGATGTGATACAGATGGTGAGGGAGGAAGGTGCAGTGCGGATGGTAAGAGACAGGAAATGGTGGTGATGTCGAGCGGCAACGGGCGTCACCATGACCTGACCCAGACCGCCGCTTGGTGACGGTGTGGTCGGGAGGACCTCGCCGTTGTCTCTGCTGGAAGGAACAAAAAGATAAACCTGGTGAAAGAAGCAGAAGTGAGAAGGGAAAGTAGATAAGCATGCTGGAGATGAAAGACAGGACGAAGTATAAAGGAAGGAGGAAGGTGAGAGACAAGGGACAGGAAACCACAGGTAATGTTCAGAAAATCTTTGGCTGCTGTTCCTCACCTCAACACTCGACGGGGTGCGACCCACCTTCCTTCCTCCACTCCACCAGACCCCTCTCACCTTCACTTGGAAGGGGACTCTTTTTTTTTTCCTTCTCTTCCACTCCTCCCTCCCTCCCTCTACCAAAAATAGTGCTAATGGGACCTCCACGTAATGGGATGATCAGGTAATTGTCTCTCAAGCTTCTTTTTTTTTTTTGTCAAGAGCTACGAGGAATTTACCCTTACCAATATCTTGTTGCGGTGTTCTTATCACCTCGATACCTTCTTAACGGGGCCATAAACGTCTCAGGATCCCAGCAGAGACTTAGTACAATTAGTTTAATACAGTCGCTAAAACGCTCTTTTTACAAGGCTCAGGTCTATATGATTATGCGCGCTCAGGAGAGAATGTTGCACCAGTCTTTTATTCTCATGGCAGCGCATAACTGTGGGTGGAGGTTTTATGACGATTAGATGGGTTTTATGGCGTTTTATTTGGTATATTTATAGCAGCTGCCTCTTCTTTATTTTTTTGGGGGTGGGGATATAACATTTCTGTAGTTATTATCTGTTTTTTTTAATGTTTTTCTGTTATTTCTGTTGATTTTTATGGAGGGTTGAGCAGTAATAAGGAGTATGTGTGTAGTTGTTGTCACTCTGCAGTTGAGTGCTAACCATCCATTTCCTAAACAGTAGTTCGTAGTAGTTGGTGCGTTAATCACCGAGTACACACACCCGGACGATATTCAGGTGGTAGTTATGTGGTAATTCTACGACGGTTCGGAGTTCCTCGGATAAACAGATGAATACACTCGTGTGCTTATTGATTCGGTAATTAGCCGACTCTTTACAAATTAGTTGTTCACTAAGCGAGTGGTTGTTGTAAGTGTCCTTGGTTGGGGCATGCTTGCTGTTTTACGAGAGGCAATTGGCTGGATAACGCACGCTCTAGGCCTACGTAGTCTAGTGTATGAAGGTTAGATTAACAAGTATTTCAACTCGACACAACCCATGCTTCACCCAAGGAATGGTTGCAGCTTGGGAAGAGCTGGAGAGGGTCAAGAATCACATACCTTGAGGGTGACGACACTTCCCTTCTGCAGGAGAATGATCGTACACTGACACTCTCTCCTTTATAACGTCGTGATGGGTTTTAACGCTTGTGGACACCCGGTGATGCAGGACAATTGAACTCTCCTGATTAGCCATCCTGAACAGTTTCGCGATCCATTGATACATCCAGCATCAGTGGAGTAACGGTCGACTGACGCGTCCGGCTGCAGGAGAATGATTGTCTGCAAACACACAGGTCTCGCTGCAGACGAATGCTTGTTTACTGACACGTCCAGCTGCCTGTGAAGAATGATTGTGTCGAGGGACATAACGTCCAGCTGCTGAAGAATTGTTGTTCACGATGTGTATTGTGCTTAGATATCAAATTGTATCACACACACACACACACACACACACACACAAATGGAGGCCTCGAGAAACATTAGTCGTTTGGAGGGAAGAGGAGTGAAAACCTTGCAAAACAAAGGATCCAGCAAATATGGCACAAGCTCCCTCTGTAGGTTTTCGCTGGCGTGAGAGGGGGTTGGGGAGCGAGGGAGGGAGATTCTCACCTGTTGGTCTGTCTGTGTGTGTGTTTGTTTTTTTTGTGTGCGCGTCTGTCTCATGACCGTAGCCCAGGCTATGCCTGACGTCATCAGGTCTCACCCTGGTGCAGGAACTGACATTGAAATTCCTGGGTTTTTGAGATGAACGAGGCAGAGGAAACTAAGCACGTGCCCTTAGTGTTGCTTGGCGATCCTTGATGCAGCTGCGGCTGTATTCGTTTCCCTTGACGCAGCTGCCGGTGTCATAGACAGCAGGAGGAACAGCTAGGTGCAGGTGTGACTTATTGCCGCTGGTCAAGGCCAGATCCATGGGCGGGCGCTGTGGCTAGGGGTGGTGGTGGGTGGTGGTCACTTGTGGAGCGGACAGGACATGCCCGGGATTCTGCAGTGTGGTAGACGTGGTCCTTAGGTCGACCTTCACGGCTCTTGGCCACGGGCGGAGGGGCAGGGATGGCGGGGAGGCCTTCGAGGTCACTGCTGGTGCTGTAGGTTGGGATTGGAAGGGGGTTGAGAGGGAGGGAGGGAGGCGGGGTTGTTGGCGGGTCGTCACAGAGAACGCACCGTGAGTGCGACGAGGCGAGTCTTGAGGACGACGGGACGACACTTGGGTACGTCGGGCTAGCCAGCGTACCCAAGGGTAGCACTGTCTTGCTCAAGGGTCTTGCGTCGCCCTCAGTGCTCATACCGTCGTGCTCGGGAGACTATGGTGTTGCCCTTCTAAGCTATAAAATCATAAATAAAAAAGAACAGAAGTAAGATACAAAGAGGTTTGTAGGATACTAATTTTCCCGTAATCGTTATAAAGATAATAAGGAAGAAATTTGTCTGGCATTACGCTAATTTTATAGTCATAAAGAAGTCGTACTGTTGTTTGTGTCAACTGTATTGTACGGGGAGGGAGGGAGTGTTATATACTTGTGGGGCCCCCATCTGTTGATCATTCTCTATCATACAGCTTCTTAAGTTTGTGTTTGCTGTGTGGGTTAACCACATGTGTCTTACGTCAGATTATTGTATTCCTCCACCACTCTTATGAAAGTGATGTTTTACATCAGTTTTAAACAGATTTCTCGCTTGGTTTCATGCTGTGTCCTCGAGATGTTCAGTCTCCTCATCTCTGGAATAACAGTTCACTGTCTACGTCATCTGTCTGGTGTCTTCGGAGGTGGACAGGTCTAAGGCTTCTATCGCTTGCTTGTAACTTAGCTCTCTTAATCTGGTACGAAGTTTGTTGTCCTCCTGTGGACTTCTGTGTTTACTTCTTTGTGCTTCTTTAGGTGGCCTTATGCAGGGTATGAGCAGCTTGGCTAGATGTAGCCTTGACCATATACGTGAGAGCTATTCTGATATTTGCCAGCAGACAGTTTTTGTTTCCTTAACTATTTTCTAAATGTGGGACACTGGTGACAGGCTAGGAATGATGTAGACTCCCAAGTCCTCACAGAGAGAATCCTGTGTGTGCGTGTGTGTGTGTGTGTGTGTGTGTGTAACATTCCTTTACACTTCAAAAAAAAAAATGATAGACGTGGCTCGCGAAATAGCCATTAGTGGAAATGTTGTTGTGTAGCCGATCAGAAATTGGACAGCCCCGGTATAGATCGACTGTGAGGGCTGCAGACTGACACATCTGACACCCGCGGCTGTCTGTCACCTGACATCTCTTGGTGTTATTCATCAGCTTGTAAACACTGGCCTGCTCTCCGCTTCCAGGTAACTTGAATGCGATTCGTATGTGCAGACTTTTGAGTTGGGGTCATGAAATAATCCCGCTCTGCTTCATGTGGGTTTTTGCAAGTCTGTCTACAGACTTTCACACGTGCTGTTTTTTTAGTGGGTGATTTAGGTCCGGGAACGTCGCTTTCCAGTCAAAAGTTTACTTATCTTCCCGAAGATCTCGTGATCGATAACAACAGAAGAGATGATGTATCTGTTGGACGAGCAGTGGCACATTACGGATTTTGTCATGGTACTCGGCACGCGTGTTGTTGTACGCCAGGGGAACCCACAGTGTCCCCTTCTGTTTTGTGCCACTTCCACATTCCAGGATGTCCTAGGAACATCCAGGGGGGACATGGGGCGAATAAAATCGTGTCCTACAGGTTCCGGGATGTCCCAAAATGCCACCAATGTGTTCAGGTCATGATATAAGGTAGTAGCCAGGGTAGTATACTTGGGCCCCTACTGATCTCTCTTAGTACCTGTTGCTCGTCGAGTTACACGATGAACTGTAGACGCTTAGCCACTGAGTGTAGAGCGGTGTTGTATCCTGTAAATGAGACGGGGAAGAAGAACCCTCGTAATTACTCCATGAAGAGACTAGCTGTTTTATTATGATAATATCGCTCATGTTTTTAAGTACCCTGTTGTGACGACTGTGTAATTTCTTGTCTCCCAAGCTGCATTTAAGGTTGACATGTGAGGCAGGGATTTTATCCCTGTTGTCTCTAATACGATATTGTCTTCATTTGACAGAGTCTGGTCCCGCCATTCCATGCACGTCGGATGCCGTGACTGGGTCCAAGGTAACCTGATGCTATAGTGAAGATTGTAAGCATGAGGACAACGTAGGGTAATTGAATGGTATCTTCAAGATTGTAAACATGGTAATATCTTTAGGATATCTTAGTGATGTGGTGAAGACTGTAAAAAAAGATATTTTAAGATATCTTAGCGGTATGTTGAAGATTGTAGAAATGATGTCTTAGGATATCTTAGTGGCATGAGAAGATTGTAAAAGGAATGTCTGAGGGTAACGTAGTGGTACCTTGAAGATTGTAAAAAAAAATTCCGTAGGATACTATAGTGGTACCTTGAAGATTGTAAAAAAAAAAAAAATGCCGTAGGATACCATAGTGGTACCTTGAAGATTGTAAGAAATGTCGTAGGATATCTTAGTGGCATGTTGAAGATTGTAAGAAAAAAAAGAAAAATGCAGTAGAATACCTTAGAGGTACCTTGAAGATTATTAAGATGTTGTCTGAAAGTGGTTTAGGGATATCTTATTGTAAAGATAATGTCTGAAGGTGGTTTAGTGATACCCTGTTGTGAAGATATTGTCTAAGGTTGGCTTGGTGATATTATGAAGATTGTAAACGTGTCAGTCTGTCCAGAGAAGCCATGAGGAACGCGAGTCAGTACCTCACTCCACGGTATGTATCATATGGTAAGTACATTTCCTCCGTAACCGGACATCCGGTTATATCTTGCTGTAACACCATCTTTTCACACAACACTGACGGACGTCTTACATTCTCTGGTTAATAAAGGAGCAGCAGCACTCACTTGTATTATCATCAGTTATTCTGATATTTGTCCAGATCTTGGATATTATTTCCCACTTGACGTCCGTCTCTCCGTTTATATTTCGGCTTTGACCCTGAGTCCACACTTACTGACAGACTTTATTAATTTCCCTTTTTTACCCCCCTTGGAAGGTCAGAGTTCACGGATAGAATTAGTGTTAAATGGAATTTTAAGAATGATATCAAAGTGTAAAGTTTATTCTACGCATAACTGAGGTCTGCTGTAGTCTTGAGTGTCGGTATGTAGAGGCAAATGTCACAGGTTGTTTCGTTGAGAGTTGGTTTAAATGATAGTTGTGGTGGTAATAGTAGTAGTAGTTGTAGAAATAGTGGTAGCAGCATTGAACTAGCCGTAGTCGTGGTAATTGTAGTAGTAACAGCAGTATTATTAATGGTAATTTTGATGATGAAATGATATTGATAATAATTATGAAGATGCTTATGATAATGATGATACACTAATAGCGGAAGTAGTAGTAGTAGTAGTAGTAGTAGAGCAGTGGTAGTGATACAGTGGCAGGAGCCTGGAGGACACACGATGCAGGACACACACGGCAGCGAAGGAGGAACATTGCAGTGGCCGAGAGCGAGGGATGCTGGCTCTCCTGGTAAGAGAAATCCTCAACTCCCCTGAGGTAATGGTAGTCTCCCTCCCCTCGCCTCATGGGACCTGTACACTCTCCTACATTCCCCTCATCCCTCTCCCCTCACCCCTCAAAAACCTCTTACCTCCCCCACCCCCCTCACATGTCCATCTCCTTTCATATAATCTTCCTCCCGCTATTCAGGGTCCCCTCCTCTCCCTTGCCTCCCGTGGTCCCCTCCTCTCCCTTGCCTCCCGTGGTCCCTTCCTCTCCCTTGCCTCCCGTGGTCCCTTCCTCTCCCTTGCCTCCCGTGGTCCCTTCCTCTCCCTTGCCTCCTGTGGTCCCCTCCTCTCCCTTGCCTCCCGTGGTCCCCTCCTCTCCCTTGCCTCCTGTGGTCCCCTCCTTCTCGTCTCCTCCTTGGTATCTTCCTCTCTACCACACCTCGTTGTCCCCTCTTCGTCTCTCTCTCCCCTGTGGTTCCCTATCCTCCTCACCCACCATGGTTTTCTCTCCCCTCACCTCCGTGGTCCCCCCCCCCCCCCGTGGACTCCACCTTTCCCCCCACCCGCGTGGTCTTCTCCTCTCCCTTCATCTCCGTGGTTCCCCTCCCCCCCCCCCCCCTTCCTCCTGTGGTCCCCTCCTCTCCTTCAAGTAGAGCCCAGATCATCCTCTCTTCCCGAGGGGTTTTAAACGCTGGAGGGGGCGGAGAGAGGGGAGAGCATTATCACGGTGCTAGCACCTCCCTCCTCCCTCTGTCGCTAGTGAAGAGCGCAGGGGAGAGAGAGAGAGAGAGAGAGAGAGAGAGAGAGAGAGAGAGAGAGAGAGAGAGAGAGAGAGAGAGAGAGAGAGGATTGAGGTGTATAGAAGCTTAAAGGGGTGTGGCAGGGAGGTTACTGGTGGGTGTGGCAGGGAGGTATTGTGAGGGGGGGGGTGAGGGAGGGAGGATGAGGGGAGTGGCTAAGGCAACGCCGGCCGGGGCACCGCCCTGCCTCCTCTCCTCCCCCTCCCCAGACACACTATACACATGTCCAACACATAGATGAGATCATCTTTAGTGTTCCTGAAGATCGCTCTAGTTCACGAATTTCTTCCTCACGAGTCTGTCTGTCTGTCAGAGGTGGTGTGTGTGTGTGTGTGTCTCTCTCTCTCTCGCTCCCAGACGTCCCCCTATTTTTGGAGTTTAATGTTCGTCAAGGGAGGTAGCTCCGACATGCGTGACCTCATGCTTTGGGTGCCTGGGAACAGATATAGACCCTTGCTCTCCTCACTAACTCATGGGACATGGTCTTAGTGTTAAAGGTCAGAGTTCGTGACCTCTGGCGAAAGCGGACGTAGCTCTAAGCTGCAGAAAGTTTTCCATGAGTATGGCAGAGCGCCAGAGAAGACCCAGAAAGGGGGAGTCGCACATTTTGTGTTTACAGACACATGTTATTCCCAAGATTTGACGCACATCGTCCACATTAAGCCGTAATACACATTGGAATTACATATCGCTTGCAGTGACTACATTTCTTCTTATTTTTTCCCCGAGTATCTGTTTCGGTCCTATTAGGAACATATGTTCATTCCTTCATATTTTTCAGTTTTTTTTTTTTTTTACAAGGACGTCCAAAGTAAGGATAATGACATGTACCTCTGAGTACGGTTTCATAACTAGATTTTAGAATAACTTCCAGTGACTTAAGAACTGAATGTTGAAGTATTGTCTTACTACACTCCGTCTGAGTTCGTGTTAGTGACACGAGTGAATGTATTTGAAGAGTTTTTCCCGCAAGTGAGCAGTTACGGAGGCCTAGCAGCTCTGTAATATTTAACAAGAGAATTTTTTTTTCCCCCCTTGCAGGAGGCAGAATACTAACAGTGCTTCTGCTGACGTTTGGCCTCTTTCGAATATTCTGGAACGATACTTTCCTACTCAGATTTTTCCCTCCCGTTTTAGTAAGGTGATGCTGCCCTCACCTCTTCTGAGCTGGCCCAAGCTGCTGTACTCGGCCGCCTTGCCTCCCTCGTCCGGAGCCCTTCTGCTTTACCATCTTGTTTGCATCGATATATACAAGGAATCTGCCATATTTTTTCCCTCCTCCGATAGTGAACCTCGGTCATAAACCACTGGGTCTTCGATTACTTCTGCTTTAGTATCTAATCTTCATCTGTAACAGATTAGGAGTATGAGATACTATTACTGTCCTACAGCATCAACCATCAGGTCGTGTGTTCCATGGCCGTACTCCCATACACTACAGAATGCCTCATCTGAAGCAAGGTTATTAGTGACGGGAGTCGTATTTTTCTGCAAGTTTTGGACATGAAGAGTTGTAGGGGTGTTGTAAGGATCTTTCTCCTGCCTCTCCTTGCCATCATACACAGCTGCCTCAAGTCTCCGAAAAGACTTTACTTCATCTGCCAACAAATCTTTCTTGCCGAGTGTCACATGAGTTCGATCCTCTCACAACTGCTCTCTTGCCTGTTAGGTAAAAGGATAACGCTATCTTAGGCTGTCGAGGCACGCTTCACTGACAGGACGTAAGTCTGTAAATCTCTGCTAATCATTTGTTGGATCTGCTGCTCCTCCTCTGCCTGGCTTTAACCTACTAACGTATGGTATTTCAGATATAACGGTGAGCAGTGAGCGCCACTGGCTCTGTGTAAGAGGAGACTTGGTTATCTGGCCAAACGTTTCATTCTGCTCTTTTCAAGTAACCTTGGAACATTATAGTGTCTGGCTCCTCATGGAGACACCAAAGGTCTTGGCTGGTCTGTGTTACGTATGACGGTGAAGTCTGTGGGCCTGTTGTGGGAGGCTCCTTTTGTGTATAAAGTCTTTTTGTCCTGCGACACCATAGATTGCCTTTGCCCATTTTCTATAAGGAAATTTTCCACAAACTTTGTTGGGTCCATTTTCTTCGATTAAACCGTCAGGAACTCTGACCATGGAGGTACTGTGCCTTCCCCAGTCGCCTTATGTTCTTTGACGCTACATCATCTTTCAGCCGTTGGACAGAATGAACCGTATGGAAGAACTAGTAATGCTGTATTGGTCGTATGCTTGAAGCACAGTGCCCACACATATCAGTAGACAGTCGCGTGTCACAGAATCTTCTCCTAAGTCTGGAAGGCTTTGTATGTGTTTCCTTGTACTCAGTTACTCGACTGTCGTGCTCTGGGAGGACGATGTACATTGTCGCTCACTCAATCATCACGTCCGTGCATTAGCTATAGCTAGTCTCTCTCACTCCTCTTGTGTGATCGCCTGATTCAGCACAAGGGGCACAGTTTGGTGCCCAGGTTAGTTCAGCTCCCAAGCCTTAGAATTACAGTTACGTCATGTATTTCCTGTCCACTTTATAGAATGCTTTACTCTTAGATGAAGTTTGCCTTACGTTTTTCATGTTGACTTTACAGACGTTAGGAAAAAGTGTTCGAACCCTTCTGATCATCGGTTCTGATCCCACGCGACAGATCATTACTGTATCGCTTTTGTTCTCTTATTTTTCTCCTGTCATATGAAACTAGACTTTAATTCCTCCCGCAGAGCGTCATAGATTCATACGTTCTGTATAGCGATACATAAAGAGCTTTACAGAATTGAAAAAATATATAAGTAGCTTTGGCTCTACATCCCTGTACATTTGACTATCTTTTTTACGTATGTTTCGAATATAAAAAATACTACACACCAAAACTCCCTTTACTCACTGGTAGAATTGAATGATTGAACTAAATTTTTAGTAAAGATGTAACGCAGTAGATTCGCATCACACTTCAGAATTATAGTATTTTTTAAGAATTGCGTACGTGGGTTGTAATATCATAGGTTGATACAGATCTAACGGTGTCTGACCAACGACCTCGAATGCTAAGGTCATGTTCCGAGAGCTGAGGAGGAGGAGAGATCTCAATGTATTCCTTTGAAACATGAAATATAAAGTAAGATATGTGTGGGTCATGTCTCTCAGACCCTTTCCTCTGTGTGTGTGTACATCCATATGAAAAGATGTAATGATGTTTACGTACACAAATGCATGAAGATACACATTCTGTATGTTGCTGTGTGTGTGCCCCTGTATGCTGCTCTTTATCTAACCCCTCTGGTGAGGTTGTATGCGTGTATTTGTGTGGACGCTGTCCGCATTGGTCGCCCGGGGGTGTTTGCTCCCCAACTTCCCAGCATCCAGCACGCTCCCACACGACCCAAAATAGACTCGTTCTTTATGCAACGATAAGAAGTTTTAATTATAAACGGCAGACTCGAAAAAAAAAAGGGGGGGCGAACGTTTTTCGTACAGAAGGTTGATTTATTATTGCAAGTTTAAAAGGCACGAAAAATAATGTTTTTCCACTCATTATGGTCATCTGATTACCTCGTCGGGGAATTTTTTTTTTTGGAGGGGGTGGGGGGGAAGGTGGCAGTTAACTGAGTCTGGGCACCATGCATCACCCACACTCTTAGCATGGAACATCATCCCTTGCGTCTCTCTCATTCCTCCGTCCAGTGCTGGGGTAAGATCCTTATCAGCCAGCATCACACACGCTCTCGGTCCTTGAGGGGGTTGGGGTGGGTCATGCTAGTTCCAAAAGCCGTTTTCTTTCTGTCCTTAGTGAGCGGTTGGTTGCTGGTGGTGCAGTTCTCGATGAGGGGCATCATATTTTTTTTTTTTTTACGTAATGTTAATGATACTAATTATAATGATGAACTTGATGAAAGTCTTTTAAGTTTTTCGACACTAATGACGCAGGCAGGTAACAATTCTTCAGTTCTTCAGAAGATGTAGGGATAGAAGAGCCAGAGGACATAACACTAAGCAAGAAACTTGTTAAGATAAAAGATGAAAAGATGTGCTCTTGCAGTGTAAGAGTTGTGGATGAATGGAATACACTGACTAAAAGCATAGTAAATTCGGATGACATACAGACGTTGAAAAGGTACGATAGCAGAGGTCTCAGTAGATAAAGCCACACAAATGAAGAATCCGCTTCCCTTACTGTACGAAAGGGTAATTTCACACACACACACACACACACACACACGCTCGGGTTCGAATCCTAGGCGCAGCTCTTGGCCCACAGCCAACCCAGCTGTTAATTATCCCCTTGGGGCTGGTCGGTAAATGAGTGCCTGGATTGGGCTGGGGTTTGTGTGTGTGTATATATAAATAAATGAAAAGGGTTTATTGGATTTTACGTGTATTTGTGTATATACGATGAGAGTATATGCTACCTATATACAAGGTTAAGAGACGGGGAAACACGAGTTCGCAACTCAAAACACTTATAAAATGATTACACAAATATATGTGACGTGTACATCGAATCCTTGTTTATGGAAGTAGAGGAATCGAATCTAAAGATATGATTCTGCTGGTTCAGACTGTTGCTTGTGGATGTGTTGGGAGTAGACCTGTGGCAGCCAGGGGCGTGCCTCATCTCCGCATCCCAGAGTACTGGCGTTCCCCCAGGTCCTCCACTGGTATCCCTGGCCCCGCGCCCCCTCCCTTCCCAAACCCCTCACTCCAGACCACCTTCCTTCTGCCTCTCCCCAAACACTCCAGGACCTCCTCTCACCTCAGTCCTGCTAGCCTCCCCCTGACCCTAGGCGACTGCCTCTGGGAATAGCCCGGGTCGTGATCCATTGGGAAGCTGTTCCTGTGATGGAAGAATTTAGAGAGCAGCCGAGCCTTACTGTTGACACGGCGGCTTCTGCTGTGTGGCCAGAGCATACAACCCCGCCCCCTCCTCAGGCCCTCACCTGTGGCTGGCTGTGGGTGTAGGCAGGGGTGTGTGTGTTCGACTGAGGGAGGGTAGGTTCGGGGTGTGTGTGTGTGTGTGTGTCTTTCTGGTTGTTAATCACTTGATAATGATAATTTCCGGTTTATTGGTTAAAAGATGCAGTCAGAGGCTGAACATGTATGAAAGCACATTCAAGACACATGCCTTAGGACACTTGGGCTGTAACAGAGGAAGAGTATCAGACAGACACACTTTGCACAATATATTAAATGAAATTGAAAAATATTCACGTTGGACGGGATGAGAATGTTCCAGCGGCTTGTACGAGCCGGACGGGATCGATGCACTTGCGATGCCCCACTGCGTCTCGAAGGAAGAGGAAGGAGGCTTGTTGTGGTGGGCGGTGTCGGGAATGGTGCTGTGGTGGCTTCCTCCCGAACCATCAGATGAGGTCCAGGTGATGATGGTCGGCAAGAGTTAGGTGGATCTGTGTGTTTGTTGAGATCCTCTTGATGGGTAGTGTTTGTTTGTTGGTCTTTGTTGTTGATGTGCATTTATGTGTGTATATTTGTAAGAATGGTGTGTGTGTATACAAGAACACTGTGAAGAAATAGACCCCGTTATCACATGAAGTTCATTATTGCCAGTATTTCCATCACCCCGGGACAATTTTTTCTGTTTCTGATCTTTAGTGGGTGCAAGGGAATGGTAGTCTAGTGAACCGTTGTCTTAGCACGGTACCTTGATGAATGCAAGTGTGTACTGTAGTTGTATTGTGAGACGAAGTGGTTCGTTTTTCTATCTGGTCTTCATACTTCCTCCTCTTCTTCTTCTCCGTCTTTCGTCTTTCCTGACATTTCCTCTTCCTTTGAATCCTTGTTCTTTTTTCCTCCCCTTATTTCCCCCTCTTGAAGAACCGTCCTTGCACCATAAGGGTCAGGTCATACCCAGAGATCATACCACCGTGCTCAGGTGAATTGCAGGATGGCTAAGAGGGCAAAGTCTTGAGTGCATTGAGGTATGCGTGGAAGGCGAGGTCACTCTGTGAGGGCAGTGATGGGTATGTTTGATATGGGTAGTCCTATCGGTACCGTGTACGGGAGCGAACGAGGACGTTGTGGTGTACAAGGGGCGACGCGCACTGTCACTAGGCTCAAACAAGGTGAACGAGGCAGTCAGGGTAAACCTCATGAAGGTCTGCTGGGCTTCACTGGAGACCCGAGTCTCAAGTCTCGGTGATTAAATATAACGGTTGGCGCTATCTTGCAAACTGGGAAACGGCGAAGGAGTCAGTATATGTGTATTATATATATGTATATATATATATATATATATATATATATATATATATATATATATATATATATATATATATATATATATATGTGTGTATGTATTTGTTTTGTTTAGAGTTGGCTGGTAGGATTACATATTCATAATTCATTCGCGTTGTTAAAGGTCACTAAAGGTTACATTCAAAGTTCAAAACTCTGGTCATGTTAACAATGGCGGAGCGGACGCAGTGATTGGCATCGCTGGTGTAACATTTCTGAAGGTCAGTTGGTGACGAGTCTGCGACAAGCCGTAGTGAGTGAGTGTGGGTGGTGTGTGTGTGTGGGAGGGAGGGTGGAAACCTTAGTTTTTTTTCTTTCTTTCACTTGAGGAGTAATGAACGCGTGGATGGGGAGAGTGTGTGAATACTGTATTACGTGACTTTGACGTTGAACATAATGGAAATCGGGATGAAGTGATCCTTTCGATGTGGTGTATCATGGTAAAGAGGGTCTGGATACTGAGTGTGAGGAGGAATGATGTGGATGTGCTATGCACTGTTGAGTGGACTGATGATGGATGGATTTAGTGTGCGCATGTTAAGTACGTCAGCAGTTCTCATATCGTAACTTACAGTGAAAGACTGGGGGGTTGTTTGTATGCTGATTCTCCTACGTCCTGATGGCGTAGAATATGTGTGTGTGTGTGTGTGTAAACTCGGGTCTGTGAGGTTAATTCTTACTCCATGACTGGAAGCATCTCTTCCGTATGTACATAATATGATTCACGAACATGTGCTTACACTTACTCTTGTATCCTTTTTTTTGTCTGGCCGGCTAGTATGTCCAGAGACATTGGCCTCCGTCTGAGATGTTGTGGTTCGGCTTGGTATCTCAGTGTCGTGTGTGTGATGAGTTCATGTACATGGAGGGATCCGGTGATGTGCCATTACTGACTATGCTGCTTCTGTCTACTGTAGTTGTGTGGCGTACATGCCTATTTCTGTGGGTACGTCGCCGCTTACAGAGCTCCGCGCGCGACAGTACGATCTCTAAGCATGACGGTATGGCCATTTGGTGTGATAGCTTAGCTTTTGGCATGACCCTTAAGGATGAAGCCAAAGGCCAGGCCGTCGTGCTCAAGGATATCGGTGCACCGTTCGTCGTGCTCATGGGTCGTTGTACCATAATGCTCAAGAAGTGTACCGTCGTGGGGGTCGCGCCATCGTACTCCCAGGATCGTAAGCGTTATGATCGAAGGGTTAACACACTTAAGGTACTTGACAAGTTAAAAAAAGAAAATAGATAAAAACTTATCCTCTTGCTAGTGAGTTGAGCCAGGTACATTTGGGGTCCTTTTGCCTGAGCAACTTACCTTTCCAAGTAACTCACTGCCTGTACAAGGAAACCATACGGAAAGTTGGCGGAGAAGTCACACAAACTCTGCGTCTCCTCATCTTGTTTTGGAGAGTTCCTACCCCCTTCCCTCCGGTCAGACACAGCAAACATGTTTGTCGCAAGTTTGGGGACGTGGAATAGTCTCCCATCTTTCTGTAGGTGTAAACCCAAGGTGCAAGTTGTCCTGGTTCGTTTTGGGTTTAATGAAGGTTCATTTGCCCTGTTTTGTGTTGGGTTGAACTGTGTATGGTTGATAGATTTATATGTCCTGGATTGTTTGATTTAACGTAGGTTTGTTTCTCCGGGTTTATGTTGGGGTTAGCATAGGCCTGCAGGTTTATTTCTTTTGTTTTGTGTTGGTTTTAACGTAGGTGTTACAGCCGGGAATGAATTTTCTCGGGTGATCACCCATTGCCACCTCTTTTGTTCAGTATAAAGAGGTGATTAAAACGATAACTAAACCAACAGAAGATAAATAAAAACGCATTGATTATCCTGTACAGAAGAAATTCAGACAAAAACTGAAATCTAATTGAAAATAGTCTTACCTCAAACCTGAATCTCCAGATACACACAGACTGAGCAGTCTGCCATCAGTTCACAAGCTGACAACAGCTTGCGCCAGTTCAGACTGAGTGAGTCGTCACTTAACTCGCATGTGTTCAGCCCCTCCGTCTCTCCAGGGGATGACACAACAAGGTGCCCTGACTTGAGTTGCGGTACTATACGGATTCCTAACACAATGAAGACCGTCCTGGGTTCCATACATACCTCACAGCCTGACCCTGGAGTCTTCAGCGCACATCACGATCCTGGTGCCGTGCAGTAGCGATTCTCGGGCGGTGCCATGTGTGAACGCTAACGCCCCCTGGAGATGATGATCGCCACCCCCACATGGTAGTCGCAGTCTGCTGTGTTTTTCACCATTAACAAAGATTTGTGGTACACTTTTTGGTGTTTGGTTTCATTACCTGTTGATCTGACCACTGGTGTACATTATCTTGGTATCCTGTACGTCCTTCACTTTAATAAAGATTATCCATCTCTTTGCTTCTTTACCCTTCACAGTAACTCTTGTCTGCCAGTTTTAAGCACTCCTTCATTCTGGTGTGAGTGACTTCTATTTGATATTATTCTCGCTATTAGTTTTTTTTAGTGATTAATTATTTCTTTTTTCCCTCCCAGCTTGATCTGTTCTTGCATTCTGTTATACATTTGGAGACTTGTTTGGTTGCCGTGTCATATGTTGCATCCTCGTCATCTCTGTCTTCAGTTTTACGTGTGTATATATGTCTGTGAGTACATACGCGTTTGTCTCTCTATCTGCGTCTGTGTGTGTGTGTGTGTCTGTATAGGCTGCGGGCGGGGCTCTTGTGAGCCGCCATTGTGGACTTTCGGTTTCCCATATTCCGATATTGGTCCAACGATGAGCAGGATTGTACTGCGGTCTTCCCTCTATACATATTAATCCGGGGTTTTCTCCCCGTCATTTGACATGTTAGCTCTTGCCTGTGTGGTCAGACGTAAGTGTACATTACCATTTCATGCAGCATGTGTGGAGGGGATTTAAACGTGAGACTATTTACATCCATTTTTATGTTAGTAATTTCATGAATGAGATTCCTCCTCCAGCCGCGGGGGTCGTTGCTTGTAGTTGTCTCTTTTGCTCTCTGGATTAATCTTACTCATTATAAAACCTTCATATTGTAACCTTTTTTTTTTTTTCAGTTGTTTCCCTTTGCTGCCATCGAGCAAGTATCAACGTAATAGATATAGAATGTCTGTGAGGTATTCTGTTCTGGAGAATATAAGGAAGAAGTGTGGGTTCTCCTGTCGGTGTTGGACGGCTTGAAGAACGACTCAAGACTTTATCTTATCTTTATTCACTTGATCTTTAATGGACTGCACTAGAGACATTGCGGCATCCACTGTGGCCACCGCATCTAAGGGTCGTACTTAAGGGGCCTGTTGCCGTGCTTAAGGGTCGTTCCGTCGTCCTCAGTGTTCGTTTCGTCGTGCGCGAAGGGTTGATTTTGTTCAGTTGTTTCCATTTCATCTTGCATCTTCGTCAGGAAAGAGCCTTGCAAAATGCTAACCTATCGCCAGTTGAAACCGATATTTTCATGCAACGGTGCTAAGTGTACCTTAGAAATTGCTTGAATGTAATTACGATGTCAACGGCAGATTTAAGTAATCGAAACATAATTATCGGTTACAAGTTAGGTATATTTTGATGACGCAACGACGGGTTTTCTTTGATCGTATAATCCGACATAGAAAGGTAATTACTGTATTGTTCTAGGCTATTTTTCCCCCCATTGCTTGTACTCTTAAGGGATATATATATATTTCACACTTGCATAACTAAACAAGAATTACTCACAGTACTGAGTATTATGTAGGAGTGTTGAGCTTGTTTGAAAATTCATAGCATCATTTCTGAGTTGGCATTACTCGTGTGTACATGATTAGTCTTCCCTGTGTGCAGAGTTACCCCTTAATATTTGATGGTGTCAGTCGTGTAAACACTGGGCTCTTGTGTTCTCATGCATGGTTGCTATATATATATATATATATATATATATATATATATATATATATATATATATATATATATATATATATATATACAAAGATGTTCCCTGACCCCACCAGCACGTTGCTTTGTCTCATCAAAGCAAGACGAACTGGCTCGTCCTGCCAACTTGTCCTTGCAAACACCATGATCCTTCTCCAACCTCCCTCACTTTCTCCACACAAGTTCTCCAGCTATCTCCTGTCTGTACGTGTATTCGTTTTTAAATGTGATTATGATTTAGTCCCACAGACCTATGACCCCACCTAGTCCCCGGTATCATGGGGTGATAAAAATCTGTGGGTTCCCGCCTGGCTCTACCGCCAATGAGTGGGAGAGCTCAGACAGCAGTGGTTCCGGCCGCTCCCCGGCGACCTGTCTTTCTCAGACAGACCTGCTTCGCTTTGTCTTCACTGTACCAACATTCTTGGTGTCTCTAGTGATCCCTCTTCTGTTGAACACCATCTGTCCAGCACCTCTCGAAATATGTTGCTTCTCTCTGAGACGCAATTGTCTTGTGTGATGTTCTAACCAGCCCCTCCTCTTTTTCACATCGAACTATAATCTCCACCCACGACTCCGGTGCAGAGATGGTGTCTGTGCTTAATTCGGCTTCAACACATCTGTTGCACGCCTCGAGTCTCCCAATTACTACACTTTTCCTTTGTTTCGCCTCCTGCTCTCCTAATTCTACAGATTATGTATTTCTTCGACTATCTAAAACTCCTGCCATGAGACGATGGTATCCTCTCACCCGCAAGCCAAGATCCTCTTCCTAGTAGAGTTCAACGTTCACCATAAAGAATGGTTGAATTCCTCCCATACAGCACATTATCTCCCGGCCCACCGCCCGTACTCCTGACCGCTGGGAGCGTTCTCTTAACATTCTGGATCTGTTTTTCACCTCTCATCCTTTGCGCTGTAAATGCAGTCTCGCCCCCAATTGGTTCATCTGACTGTTTTAAAGGCACCTCCCCCTCCAGCAGCCCATTCTGACATAATATTGGCGCCACAACAAAGCTGACTGGAATAACTGAAGAAAATTCTTTTCTGACTTTGTTCCGGTAAATATCCGTCTCTTTTGTGGTGCTGCTTCTGGCTCCGCCAAACGTATAACAGAGGTCATTGTTGCGGGAAGGTAACGTTTATTTCCTCCTCCTCCTCCTCCTCCTCCTCCACCCTTCCTCCAAGATGACCTCTCCTTCCCATCCATGGGTCAACCGTTCCTGTTCTGAGGCCATTCAGGCAAGGAATCAGGCTTGGAAAAACTCTCCATCCACTGACTCCCATTCAGCATATGTCACTGGCCGTGATCAATGCAAGTACGTTATCCGTGAGGCAAAGCGTTCTTTTTCAAAAAAAAAAAAACCTTTTCGCCTTTGGTATTTAGCCAAGGGCATCGCTAACAACTGTCGTTCTGTCTTTATATATATATATATATATATATATATATATATACACACACATATATATATATATATATATATATATATATATATATATATATATATATATATATATATATATATACATATATATATATATATATATATATATATATATATATATATATATATATATATATAATATGAGAGAGAGAAGCAAGAGGGACTTTAAGGAATGAAAATACGAAAGAAGACAGACAGGAGAGAGAAAGAGGATACCCCCCGACATTGAGAGCCAGTCAAGAATAAGTCATATGAGGGCAAAAGGTCACAAAAGCCGAGATGAAATACCACTCGTTATTTTGGGTTTCAACCCTGTGACCCCTCACTGTGAGGGCGATGAAATGATAGGCTGCCCCCTCCATGTGACGTCACGGAGTTCCTCCCACCTCCTGCCTTCCACCCTTGGGTCTTTTAATGTACGTAAATCTGCCGCTAAGTGGGTCCTCCAGCGGGATCATTGGACAGAATATTACAACAGCAAGAGCGTTGCTTTGGCAGTGTTGTGTATCGGTTAGCGTTCCTGACCATGATAAATTCACGGCCGCCCAGGTTCGAGCGCATAGGTTCGAATCCTGGTTGTGGCAGTCGGTCCACAGTCAGCTCGGCTGTTTTTCCACCCCAAGGGGATGGTCGATAAAATGGGTACCTGCTCAGGCTAGGATGTATATAGGATGGCCTGTTAGAACCTCAGCTGCCCGTGCAGTCTCACCTAGCATAAAAAAGAAAGATGCACCGACAGCCTTGTTTTTAATTTGAAGGAGAGCTAGAAGAGTGAGAGAGAGGGTACAAACTTAGTCACGACATGAGAGAGAGAATTATGCATGGATAGATTGAAAGTTTAATGTATATATGAGCTACATTCATGGACAGACGGACACGCAGATGGGAAGACGGACAAAACTTATTGAACACCCAGAAACTACAAGATGCACACCTTCATGGTTTGCAAGAATAATACCCAGATGTATTTGCTATCTCACGAAAATTTAGTTTTTTGAACTACTGTCTCAGAGCTGTGTGATGTTATGTATAAACTATTTGTGTAAGTAGATAGATGCATCTGCATTCACAAATAGAGGATATATATATATATATATATATATATATATATATATATATATATATATATATATATATATATATATATATATGTATATATGTATATATATATATATATATATATATATATATATATATATATATATATATATATATTGTGTGTGTGTGATCCCGGTTAGTTTCGTGGTCGTGAAACATTTTTTTGCCAGAAAATATCAATTAACGTGTAGGTTTGCCGCGGGTCAAGCCACATTCAGGCCAAGGTCGCCCCCGCCCGCCTGCTGCCTGGCCGGTTTCCACTGTCGACGTCGTTCGGGGTTCACTGTGTGGGGAGGGATGGAAGTTGAAGGACTCGTGATGAGTTGATTAATCATAGATGCTAACCACAGCTGCATTGCACATATGGCCTTATTGCTGATGTAGCGTGATTTTGCAAGCTTGAACGGAAATCCGATTGACTAGATGTATTTATATTTTTTTCTCTCTCTCCCACGACTTTATACGTGCGTGTTTGTGTAAGTCTTGATGGATGACTGTTTAAACGCACGAGTCGTAGTGGCAAAGTTGTGGAGTGAGATGTTTACGGTCGTCAGCACGACACGTCAGCCTTCACACAGCAAGGTCTTGCCACGAACCGCCTTCAGAACTTCGGGGCGTGGGGTCTCATGCACTGTAATGTTACCAGAGACTAAAGGGCATGATGAATAGTATTACTGTAATGGCTACACGTCTTCGTTACGGCTGGGTTTGTGTGCTGCACCACCATGTTTGTGGGAGGTACGGTATGCTGTATACAACAAGACTTTTAATTATATTAACCGTATATTTTCACTCGGCCTTATATAGGAAAGGCCAAGGGTGTCATACAACGACTCTGTTCTCTATATGGCTTTACTTCTCTGATCAGAATCTGTTGTTATTGTTCAGACATATCGTCTCATGTCCTCTCTGACTACATGATGTGGTGCATGTTGTGGGGACTTTAGATTTTCAGTCTAATGTTCCTTTAATGTCGCGCTTGTATTCCGTATTGCTGGTAGGGATGCTTATATGATGTGGTCACTCTTGATCGGATCCTATACTCACACCCTGTCTGGTTTCCACGCCACCCGAGGAAAGGAATGGAGTGGTGGGTTGCGTGCCCCCCTGCTTTCCCGTCCCCCACCACCTTGATGGTGGAGGGTACCCTTCCTTAGCACCCCAGTAGTGGACTGGTGGGTGCCGTCCCTTCCAGCACCCCGGTAGTGGACTGATGGGGACTTTCTCCCCAGTAATGGACAGGTAGATACCCTCCAACACAGGAATAAATTGGTAGGTTCCGTCCCCCAACACAGTAGTTGACTGGTAGATACCGTCCCCCCAACACAGTGGTGGGTGGACTGGTAGATGCCGTTCCCCGGCACAGTAGTGGACTGGTAGATGCCGTTCCCCGGCACAGAGTGGACTCACGTCGGTGTGTTCACAAGCGGTTCGTTACCTGGTAATTGCATGATCCAAGTGGGGTTTGGTCGAGGGGTTGTGTATTCCCTGACGCAGGTGCATGGCGGGAGAGGGGGTGAGGGGTGGAGGCTCTCGTGCATGGTATGACACACACACACACACACCACACACACAGTGTCCTCATAACTCCCACTCTCTCCGCATATTGCGCTCTCGGGAATGGCTTTGTTGAAAGGTGAAGGACATTTTATTGAATGCAAATTTGAACTTGTCGACAAGTTGGGGTTTCGAGAGCCATACAGATGATAAGTTGCAATGGTGCCAATTTGATGTTAGTAATCTCGTGAGAACAGCGGTACGACCCTTGGTTATAATGCCCCTTTCCCTTGACCCGACCCTTAAAGGGCTAACCCCTGGAGTCGTCATCAAGAGGTTAAAAGCACACCCGTCAGCCTCGTACCAGTGTTGTCATAGTTAAGTGACCGAAGCCGTTTTCGTCACTAACGTGGAGGTTGAGACAAATGGTAAGTGTCGTATAACTCGTACGCGCTGGTGGTGCCGTGCCTTTGGTCACACTACTGGAGGGGAATTCTGGCTGGAACCGGATCCTGTATAGCAGTGAAAAGATTGTCTCTCTCTCTCTCTCTCTCTCTCTCTCTCTCTCTCTCTCTCTCTCTCTCTCTCTCTCTCTCTAGGGACTTCATCTGACAAGATATACCAGTGCTGTGTGGAGTAAAATGCCCTGGTGATTAATGACCTATTCATGAGCGCCCTAGTGAAAGATCATTTGAGCAGACTACCTCCGGGATAATGCCATAGACTGTCATTATGATTAAAACGGGACGAACGTTACGGTAATTGTATTGCTTTGTCTCTTCACAATCTACACAAGTTGTAGTGATCTCGATTCTAAACTGTGGAAGTAAATGCATTGTACTTTTTCATTGCCTTGGCTACAATAGATTTGTGATTATGATAATACGTGACTCTCTCACGGCAAAACCCGACAGATATATATATATATATATATATATATATATATATATATATATATATACAATTTAGAGCCGTGTGAATACACAGTGTGACATCACGCGCGACGCCGTGACGTCACTGAAGGATGCAGAGAACAACAACAGTGTCTTCGAAGCAGATGGAGGTCGCTTACACCACCGAGCTAGAGGTTGGCAAGATCCCGTCAGTTCATCTTGCCTCTGTACTGCATGATTTTGTGGCATGTGAACGTCAGCCTCGCGCTGTCTTGCGGCTTGGGGTTTATTCTGCTGGTCTTTCGGTATACGATGGGGGTGACCCATAGGCGCGTCGTGACGTCAGGCCCGTATGCGCGACGGTACGACCCCCCTTCTTACCTAAAGGTCGTACCGTCACGCTCAAAAGGTGACTGTAGGAAAACACAGTGGCAGAGTGTGACGCTCTTGTCTACTGTGGCGATAGATGAATGTGGGATCAGAGTTTTCTCGGCTCCCTGGAATTTCCAGCATTTTTTTTCTTTTTCTTTTTTTGTCTTTTTTGTCTTTTCCAGCTAAACAAACCGGGGATGGAGGTGGCGCGGGCAGCGTGTTGACACTTGGGATTAATCAAGGCTTCCCGCGCCCAACCGCGCCCTCGCCAGCCGCGGATGTAACGCGCGTGGAAGTTTGTTTTTGTTACGCGACGTCACAGAGGGTTGACGCGTGCTGGCGAGTCAACCCCGCATTGCAGGGGTGAGTGTCGATAGAATGGTGAGTTGACGGGGTGGGAGATCATGGGCGAGGTGGGGGAAGGAGGGCGGGAAAATAATTGATCAGCGGGAGATCAGACCAGGGAGACATGCTACGAGCGGAGGGAACCAACCACCCTCGAGATTCTTCTTTCAGAAATGACAAGAGAGACAGTCTGGGTAGAAATCCCCGACAGAGTACAGGAAATAATGCACCGTACATGTCATGTGAACACATCCTACCCAGCAGAGGATGTTTGCTCTACTTTTGTCCGTCACTGCGTTAAAAGTCGGTTATGGATGAATTCAACAAAGTCCCTCTTTTATTTTTTTTTTTTTTGCGGTGGATTGTTTAGTTTATTTCGTCAGTTGTAGGGTTTTTTGAAGGCAAGAGATCTGAAATCAAAAGCGAGGTCGACTGGCTAAGTTTGACCACTGCTATGTACTTGCCGTCGTGTCTTGTTTGACCAGTGATCACCACCGCCACTCCCTGTGTTACGTCGCTGTCTGCAGGACGTGTGACGGTCACGACATGTAACAGTCATCCCTCCTCGTGTACCCCACCAGCAACAGCGCCATATGAGTCTCGCCCATGCGTTCCGCTCCCCCTGCACTTGTCATCTTCCCGGGGGAGGAGAGGGAACTGAAACAACACGAGAGGAGCGCCCCACCCAATAGACCCACCAGCCCACACACTTCCATTAGTCGGTTCCACCCGCCTCTTCACCAGTGGCCTCCAACCTTCTCTCTCATTGTATGGCTGTATACCTGCAGTTTCCCCTCACCATATTGGCGTAACACGCTATTTTCGCTCGTCTCACTTGTATACACTTGTCATCATCTCACAGTACTGGTCTACATTTGTCCCCCAGCTTAACCACAGATGCTTTCCCCTACTCAGATACTCTGGAAGTGCTTCCTTAACCATTTTGAAGGCCATCAGCGGGTGAATGTGGCCGGTTGTGTTCTCAAGTAAGCTTCTTGCTAAGTTTCTTGTTATGGCCTTTGGTTTCTCTGTCTTTGCATGTGTCCGAGAACTGGTCTTCTGTCTTCCGTGGGGTCTTAATGACGGCACTGTCTTCGTGACCTTCCTCTAGACCTTTTCTGTTAGTTATTTGTGCGCGTCTGAGTACGTTGACCAAACTTGAGAATCGTATTGCAGTTTTTAACGTAATGCCCGATGTGAATAGTTATTTGAATATTTCCTTCTTTTTGAAGTTCAATGTATTTTTCACATTTCCCAGGAGACGGTTCGTCTGCTCTACAATTCTCAAAATAGATATAATATCGACTCGAAAGTCCATCTCTCACACAGATTTTTTTTACCTTTACTTCTTGATGATCTTTGTATCGAGGTCTTGTTTCACTACTGCTTTCACCGTTCTGTTTCAGTGTCCCATGATCTCTTGTTCTTCAGCAACAGACAGTACCCTCTGTTTTTGTTCTTCAGCCTTGTTAGCGGCTTTTGTTTCCTCTTCCCTGTCTTCAGCAATCTCTGGTATCTGTATTATGGGCGTTTATTTTTGGTAATTCATTCCTGGGGTATCTCGTGAAGACCCTCCTCTGAATAAACTCTTAAATTCTTTCAGTCATTTCGATTTTATGAGGGTCCTGGATTAATTTTCTTTGTTCCCAAAATTGCTCTTCGATTTGATGGCTCACTCTTCTTGATGGCTGCTTTAATTCCTCGGTTTCTTAATTTCTTCATCCTTTTGTTGTAACTTCTGATCCTATTTCTCTGTTGATGACAGCAACCTCCCAACCTCATAGTCCCAGCTGATCCATCCTTTGGTTCTCTCAGTCATTTCTCCATAATGCAAAACTAGCAAGATCCTCTTCGTCCAGGCTCCTTTAAACTTAAGTACAGCTGTATGGTCTTGTTCATTTACCTCTCCCAACTCCATTTGTTGTACAGCTCTAGCCCAACTTGGTGCTGGGCTTCAGCTGTGTATGCTCTTGAATTTTGGTACCTCTGTGTGCGTGTGTGTGTGTGTGCCAGAGTACATGCTCATAGGCACAGTACCGAAATATTGAGGGCCAGTTTTCATTCAGGGTTAGAAGTGTGGATACGTTGGGGTAACTGGCTTGATCCTGCCCTTGTGTGGGCAGCGAGGCAGAACTCCCTCATATCGATCGCTCGAGGGGGGAATTTTCAATTTAGGATCGAGTCCGACGAGACAAATTACCCAGATCACAGGACTCTACGGAACTTGTACTATTACACTGTGTCCTCCACACGCCTTACCATCCCACACCCTCCACCACCACACAAGCTTTCACTCCACCTGCCATCCTTTGAGCTTGCAACACACCCACCATCTCCTCAGCCAGCGATGACCTACCACCAGCACTAACACCCACCATCCCCCGAGCTTACACCGCACTCCGCCAGCACTACACCCACCACCGCAACCCCCGGAGCCAGCGCTACACCCACCAGCTCACGGGCCTACATTGCCCCTTTAACTTGGGCAAGGCTACACCGTGCATGTTGTTAAAGGTGACCCAACACCGCCCCACCGCTGGCCGAACGGTGTCCCGGCTACACCTAATAATAGAACTTACCTCACATTACCCCCCCCCCCCCCTCCCCCCAAGTTACACCTTCTGGCCAAATTATTTAGAAATTTTCATCGTAATTTCCAGTTTTCATAACCTGTGTTGGATACTTCTAGCGAAAAAGAGGAACAGATAAAAACGTTTCGTCCTTGGGCATTCGTATCGCTACGATGTACAAAACAAAATATTACACATGTACAGTGAAAACCATTTGCCTCTAGTCAGTGGTAGGGGGGAAAAAGTATAGAAAGCAGACTCTGCTGAGTGGTGGTTCATGTGACGAAGAATCCAGCATAGTAGGAAATTTAAAAGTAATTCTCAAGTTTCATAGATTTGAACATACTGATTGTAACACACACACACACCATCCCCGATATACCTTCAGGTCGCCATATTGATGAGGTTAGGCCATTAACGAAGGCCTTCTGTCAGCGAACATTACTCACCTCCACCGTCACAACTCCTGGTTGGTCCCAGAATCCTTGCTTGACGTTCATCAGGTTCACCTTCTTATCCTCGTTTGTCCTTCAGTTGTGAGCAGTTTTGATGAACGGTGTACTGAATCAACTGCAAAAAGGCTGAAACTATAGAGAGAAAATACACAGTATCGAAAGTAGGATTACAAAATGGGAGTTAAACAAAGTTTCTTGACACATTTACTGGGGGTGGCAGTGTACGGATTATTGATGATGTTCACAGCGGTTGGGATAATGATGTTCTTGTAGCGGTATGTACGAGCTCGGATGGACTCGATGCGGTTGTGGTGACTGTAGGTGAGTGGAGAAAGAATGAAAGTTCTGTAGGTATTCTTAATTTCAGTTAGGGGGAGTCTGGGTGTCTTGAATCGGCGGAATGCCATCATGGTAACTGTGTGCCTGTGCTCAGATGTTTTCCTTAACATAGTTTATCGACCAGAGAGACACTTAGAAGCTTGTTGAACTGAATGAACATCATAGGGAGGGATTTGGGTTGGGGCAGGAGCGAGGATGATGTGTATGGCTTTGGATTTAGTTTGGTTGTCTAATTTTGGAGGTAGGTGAGAGTGTTCTAGGGGGCTTTGGAGTGGATGTGTGTCTGTTTGTTTTTATTTATGACTTGGAGTCAGTCTGGCAAACCCTCGGAGCCTTAAGAACCAAGGAACGACTCAGGGCTGGAGGAGGTACGTTGAGGAACGACCCTACGCCAGACCAGCTTATGGGAGTAGACGTTAGCAGTGTGAGAGGACCCTCCTTGGTATATTGTAACTTGAGTCATGGGTATGGGGCAGGGCCGTCTCGTCTCCCGTCGCCTGCTTATGTTTTAGGCCAGACCCTTTGAGGGAAAAAGATAATCTTTGTTTTGGATGTTGACCAGATACTTTCGGTTCTCTGAGCACCGCTGCAGGTATGGACAAGATCCTAATGAAGCCCCTGTGTACTACGCTGGGTATGGGCTAGATCCTCTTAAGTCTCCTATTGTCTACACTCAGGATGGACATCCTCGTCTGAGTAGCTGCTGTTTCTGAGGTGAATGACCTTGCGCAAAAATACCAACGCTGTGGCCAGCTGTTGACCCAAGTGGCAGTCATTTTATGTAATACACATTGCGTCTGTTGATCTTAAGAACTGGGTGCCAGAGATGGCTCAATCCCTCCCTGTGGTTAGAGGGATATCAGGAGGTCAATTTCCTCCCTGTGCATTTTCCAAAGGGTCGGGAAACTGACCAGTGGTGTTGGGTGCCGGTATAGGGTTCATAGTGGCCGACCGTTGCATGCATAGTCTACTGGCGTTGTTCACGTACTTAATCATGACGGTACGTCCCTAGGGTATGATGGCCTGGCCTGTGACCTCGAGTCGTACTCTGACACCGCACTTAATGTACCCTTCATCAAGCCGCATACCTGACACGTCCATCATTTTCCTCATATCAGGCGAACTACTTTTCTTACCACCCGATCACAGCAACTTCCACGTCCCCCTTATCTACCACAACCAAATATTACTCCTCTGTATCCACCTCACCCACTTCTGCCACGTGCTAATCCACCTCACTTATGCCACCGCACGATTATCCACGTCAGCCGTTTCTACCTCACCCTATCCACCTTACCCATATCTATTACACCCTTATGGACGTCAGCCATGTCCACCTCACCGTTACTCACCTTACATCACACCCTTATCGACGTCAGCCATATCAATCTCACCCGCATCCACCTCACTTATATCCACCACTCCCTATCCACGGTAGCTATACCCTCTTCCCGCCTATTCACTTCAGATATCTTTTTTCCTTACCACCTTGACTCGCCTCGCTCATGATCGCCTACCTACTTTACCCACCTCATTTACCTCACGTTTTCTACCCATCCATCTCACCCATTACCCAGCTCACACACTCGCTCACCTCTCTGTCCCTCCCTCCCATTACACCTCCTCTCCCCTACCCCCTCTTGCGTGTGTTTTAGGACCATTATAAACCCATTAGGTTTTTGGGGCTGCCTTTCTGGTCTCCCGGCGACGGTGGCTTTTATTAGAAAAGTCGCGCTATTGTTGGCCTTGGTTTATGTTGCCGAGGGCTATTGTTGGAGGTAGTTTATGCAACAAATGGTCCGGCTATTGTTGCACGTGACGTACGGCGTCATTCCTGCGGCGTGGCCAATGTTATCGCTGGCGACGACGATATTTGTGATCCTGCGTATCGGACGGGCCCATGTTGATAAGTGGAATGGCGTGCCTCAGGGGGTGAAGCTCTCTACATCGGCGATTGTCCGTCTCCGATACACGTGATCGGTGGCACGTGTTATCTGGAGTCGGTGACATCGGGGTTAAATGTTATCTTAATGTCGTTGATTAAATTTATGTGGGGTCATAGTGATACCCCTGGTATATCTCTGTGTCGTCGCTTGTATAAGTCGTCTTTACTGTCGACCCCAGATGTTATCCTGATGATATCTTCGATAACAGTGATATTGCTCTTCTTATGTCGTGGTCGGTATGGCCAAGTAGCATAGCCAAAGTATATCTGGTAACAGAGACATTACTGTAAAGATAAGAGCCTGATAGCGTATCGGACTTATTCTTAACCTTTCCATGGCTGTCAAAAAATGTCTTTCTTTTTCCTTCTTATCACTGCTTGCGGTTACCTTGTATCCTTATTGGTTTAGTAATTGCTATGCCTCGTCAGAATATTAGTGATTTTATATATATATATATATATATATATATATATATATATATATATATATATATATAATATATTCTTTTCTTTTAAACTATTCGCCATTTCCCGCGTTAGCGAGGTAACGTTAGGAACAGAGGACTGGGCCTTTTTTGGAATATCCTCACCTGGCCCCTCTGTTCCTTCTTTTGGGGAAAAAAAAAAGAGAGGGGAGGATTTCCAGCCCCCCGCTCCCTCCCCTTTTAGTCGCCTTCTACGACACGCAGGGAATACGTGGGAAGTATTCTTAATCCCCTATCCCCAGGGATATATATTTTTTTTTTTTTTTTTTTTTTTATACTTTGTCGCTGTCTCCCGCGTTTGCGAGGTAGCGCAAGGAAACAGACGAAAGAAATGGCCCAACCCCCCCATACACATGTACATACACACGTCCACACACACAAATATACATACCTACACAGCTTTCCATGGTTTACCCCGGACGCTTCACATGCCTTGATTCAATCCACTGACAGCACGTCAACCCCTGTATACCACATCGCTCCAATTCACTCTATTCCTTGCCCTCCTTTCACCCTCCTGCATGTTCAGGCCCCGATCACACAAAATCTTTTTCACTCCATCTTTCCACCTCCAATTTGGTCTCCCTCTTCTCCTCGTTCCCTCCACCTCCGACACATATATCCTCTTGGTCAATCTTTCCTCACTCATTCTCTCCATGTGCCCAAACCATTTCAAAACACCCTCTTCTGCTCTCTCAACCACGCTCTTTTTATTTCCACACATCTCTCTTACCCTTACGTTACTTACTCGATCAAACCACCTCACACCACACATTGTCCTCAAACATCTCATTTCCAGCACATCCATCCTCCTGCGCACAACTCTATCCATAGCCCACGCCTCGCAACCATACAACATTGTTGGAACCACTATTCCTTCAAACATACCCATTTTTGCTTTCCGGGATAATGTTCTCGACTTCCACACATTTTTCAAGGCTCCCAAAATTTTCGCCCCCTCCCCCACCCTATGATCCACTTCCGCTTCCATGGTTCCATCCGCTGACAGATCCACTCCAAGATATCTAAAACACTTCACTTCCTCCAGTTTTTCACCATTCAAACTCACCTCCCAATTGACTTGACCCTCAACCCTACTGTACCTAATAACCTTGCTCTTATTCACATTTACTCTTAACTTTCTTCTTCCACACACTTTACCAAACTCCGTCACCAGCTTCTGCAGTTTCTCACATGAATCCGCCACCAGCGCTGTATCATCAGCGAACAACAACTGACTCACTTCCCAAGCTCTCTCATCCCCAACAGACTTCATACTTGCCCCTCTTTCCAAGACTCTTGCATTTACCTCCCTAACAACCCCATCCATAAACAAATTAAACAACCATGGAGACATCACACACCCCTGCCGCAAACCTACATTCACTGAGAACCAATCACTTTCCTCTCTTCCTACACGTACACATGCCTTACATCCTCGATAAAAACTTTTCACTGCTTCTAACAACTTGCCTCCCACACCATATATTCTTAATACCTTCCACAGAGCATCTCTATCAACTCTATCATATGCCTTCTCCAGATCCATAAATGCTACATACAAATCCATTTGCTTTTCTAAGTATTTCTCACATACATTCTTCAAAGCAAACACCTGATCCACACATCCTCTACCACTTCTGAAACCACACTGCTCTTCCCCAATCTGATGCTCTGTACATGCCTTCACCCTCTCAATCAATACCCTCCCATATAATTTACCAGGAATACTCAACAAACTTATACCTCTGTAATTTGAGCACTCACTCTTATCCCCTTTGCCTTTGTACAATGGCACTATGCACGCATTCCGCCAATCCTCAGGCACCTCACCATGAGTCATACATACATTAAATAACCTTACCAACCAGTCAACAATACAGTCACCCCCTTTTTTAATAAATTCCACAGCAATACCATCCAAACCTGCTGCCTTGCCGGCTTTCATCTTCCGCAAAGCTTTTACTACCTCTTCTCTGTTTACCAAATCATTTTCCCTAACCCTCTCACTTTGCACACCACCTCGACCCAAACACCCTATATCTGCCACTCTGTCATCAGACACATTCAACAAACCTTCAAAATACTCATTCCATCTCCTTCTCACATCACCACTACTTGTTATCACCTCCCCATTTGCGCCCTTCACTGAAGTTCCCATTTGCTCCCTTGTCTTACGCACCCTATTTACCTCCTTCCAGAACATCTTTTTATTCTCCCTAAAATTTACTGATAGTCTCTCACCCCAACTCTCATTTGCCCTTTTTTTCACCTCTTGCACCTTTCTCTTGACCTCCTGTCTCTTTCTTTTATACTTCTCCCACTCAATTGCATTTTTTCCCTGCAAAAATCGTCCAAATGCCTCTCTCTTCTCTTTCACTAATACTCTTACTTCTTCATCCCACCACTCACTACCCTTTCTAAACAGCCCACCTCCCACTCTTCTCATGCCACAAGCATCTTTTGCGCAATCCATCACTGATTCCCTAAATACATCCCATTCCTCCCCCACTCCCCTTACTTCCATTGTTCTCACCTTTTTCCATTCTGTACATAGTCTCTCCTGATACTTCTTCACACAGGTCTCCTTCCCAAGCTCACTTACTCTCACCACCTTCTTCACCCCAACATTCACTCTTCTTTTCTGAAAACCCATACTAATCTTCACCTTAGCCTCCACAAGATAATGATCAGACATCCCTCCAGTTGCACCTCTCAGCACATTGACATCCAAAAGTCTCTCTTTCGCACGCCTGTCAATTAACACGTAATCCAATAATGCTCTCTGGCCATCTCTCCTACTTACATAAGTATACTTATGTATATCTCGCTTTTTAAACCAGGTATTCCCAATCATCAGTCCTTTTTCAGCACATAAATCTACAAGCTCTTCACCATTTCCATTTACAACACTGAACACCCCATGCATACCAATTATTCCCTCAACTGCCACATTACTCACCTTTGCATTCAAATCACCCATCACTATAACCCGGTCTCGTGCATCAAAACCGCTAACACACTCATTTAGCTGCTCCCAAAACACTTGCCTCTCATGATCTTTCTTCTCATGCCCAGGTGCATATGCACCAATAATCACCCACCTCTCTCCATCAACTTTCAATTTTACCCATATTAATCGAGAATTTACTTTCTTACATTCTATCACATACTCCCACAACTCCTGTTTCAGGAGTATTGCTACTCCTTCCCTTGCTCTTGTCCTCTCACTAACCCCTGACTTCACTCCCCAGACATTTCCAAACCACTCTTCCCCTTTACCCTTGAGCTTCGTTTCACTCAGAGCCAAAACATCCAGGTTCCTTTCCTCAAACATACTACCTATCTCTCCTTTTTTCACATCTTGGTTACATCCACACACATTTAGGCACCCCACTCTGAGCCTTCGAGGAGGATGAGCACTCCCCGCGTGACTCCTTCTTCTGTTTCCCATTTTAGAAAGTTAATACATATATATATATATATATATATATATATATATATATATATATATATATATATATATATATATATATATATATATATATATTGATTGATTGATTGGTAGATTATGACATTGTTGTTCCAAGGATTACCACAGTTTTGTTTGTATGAATTTATAATCCTAAAAATCGCATTTGTTTCAGTACATGGGTTTTTATATGGCCGTAAACCACTACTACTATCACTCAGGAACATCTCGCTATAATGCCGAGGAAATTATCTTAAAAAGAGTTGCCAGTTGTTATTCTTTACTCCCGATGGAGTTCCTTAACCTCCTGAGCATGACGGTACAATCTGTGGGTGTGATGACCTGGCCTTTGACCTAACCATTAGGGTTTAGATCATAGGCTAAGGCGTCGTAAACAAGGATCGCGCCTTTTGCTCAAGTGTCGCACCGTCGTGCTCAAAGAGTTTTACTGCCGTGCTCAAGGATCGGCACCGTCGTGTTCGAGGACCGTACCGTCGTGCTCAAGGGTCACACTGTCTTGCTCAATGATTGCACCGCCGTGTTCAAGGATCGGCACCGTCGTGCTCGAAGACCGTACCTTCGTGCTCAAGGGCTTGAGCCATGAGGAGAGTGTTAGCGTTGCCCACGCACTCCACACGCCGTATTTACCGATCAGCTACGTGGACGGCATTGCAATGCCTTGTAGTGTTATGTTCCCACACACGGGATGTGCGCGGCCGCCTAATACATTCGCCCCTTGGGGGCAAAATTGAAAAAGAGAATGGACGTCGAGTCACGCGTGAATACAAACCGGGTAAAGAGGTGTAGATTTCCCTCCAGGGGTAACCAGTTGGCTATTAAACGTAAACCAGTCAAGAAATACAAGTCTCTTTCTCCTAGATGCCTGCTTCATAAAACTTTACTGCTGATGATTAGATAAAGAAGTAAATGACTGTCAGGTCGGTGAACTCCCGGGATGACATTTTATTTCCATGACTACCCTCGACCCCTTTTTATACCAGCTCGTCGTCGTTTTCTGTGTTTTGCTCTGTATATTTATAGCCTTTGTTTGAAGTTGATATAAATTGGCGACTATTTATGTTATTATCATTATTCTTGTTGTTTCTTTATTATAATTATTAATTGAAGTTGTTGTAGGGCGAGTTATTGAAAGATATTAGTTTGAAAGTCTAATTCATTTATCTGAATTAGAATGTATACCGGGGTAGTTGTTTTGGCATTTACATATCTGGTCTAAGTTCTCCCGTGCGCAGCGCACGGTTACAGATCAAGGAGCGTGGTGGCGCTGTGAGTGTGTGTGTGTGTGTGTGTTTGTACGGTGCTCGTTATTCATGTATGTATTCCTCCGCGTTTGAGTATACATGTATACTCAGGTACGTTGAGCATTGTGACCCTGAAAGTGATGCTGTAGGCAGTAGATGACCCGGATTTGACTTAAAGGGAAAGCCCACCAACCAGCACTCCAGTTTAGTAGGTCCTCGCTGAGGTTGTGCTATATGTATACTCACCACTTGAGCAGTGCGATGCTAACCCCTCTTTGAGCACAGTGGCACACCTCGAGGACGACAGTTAGACACCTTGGGTGTGATGGAACGACCGTTGAGTACGACAGAGGGACCTTTTGAGAACGACGGCACGAGCCCCTTTTTAAGCACGACGGTACTACGCTTGGGTCCACGACCCAGTCCTTTGAGGGACGGGGGTCAAAAGCCAGGTCATTATATAGCCAAGGGTCGTGCCGTCGTGTTCAGGTGGTAAGCCAGTTACAGTTGTAACGACAGAAGACATGAATCGCACTTCTTTCTGATAGATCTGCTGCAGCTTCAGCTTTCCTCCAGTCTTCCCTGATGAGATTCCGTTGCATTTTAGACCACGACGGAAGGCTATGTGCGAGGAGGACAGTGACCTCCTTCCCCCACCCTCTGCGGCAGTATTACCATACCAGAGCGTTCCTTGCCGCTGGGAAATGAGGTGCAAGCTTATTCTCAAGACAGGGGGAAAATTACTGCAAATTTAAACACGGCTTAATTCATAAAAGTTATTGGTGCGTGAGGTTAGGAACGTATGCGGTGCGGGTCGGTATGTATGTATGTGTGTGTGTGTGTGTTCTTGTGAATATGTATGTTATCTATATGTAACCTCTTTTTTTTTCCTTGTCAGTTTTCGAATGGTAGTCACATTTACCATCTTGTTCCCCTTTATTCTTCTTACTTCCAGTGGGGCCAGATTAAGAGCTGCCTTCCTCTCTCAGAAGCTCGTTCAAGTCAGGTCTGGCGCTGTCACCATGAGGGTCAGGCCAAAGCTGGGTCGTCACACCCAGCGATCGCATGGTCGTGCCCAAAGGTCGTACCAGCGTGATCAAGGGTCGTATCATCAAGGTCAAGGATCGTACCTTCGCGTTGAAGAGGAAATTTAGTGCGCTTCAGCATCCCGCCGGCGGAGGTAGATATCTTGTGTGGATGTGTGCGTGTTATGAACATATTTTCTGATAACATCTATTGCTGATGAAGTTATCTTGCGCGGCGCATCCTTGGTATGTGTTGCAATATCTCTAACCTAGCGGTAAGTTGCCACCTCGCCGAATCGATTCGGCTCCTCGGCATTTCTATAATGGCATCGAAATATCAGGTGTGTGTCAGTACTTCGAGTGTACCTGAGGATGATAAATCTGGCTTCCATTCGCCTAAGGTAAAGAAGAGGAAAGCAAGTTTTGATAACTGTTGGGGCATGTCTCACGTTGGCCACCAACCTCTCGCCCTCTGGGAGCACTTTATGGTCGTTTCCATCGCCATCATTTCTCAGGTATGTTTCCAGGGAACTGGAATCTGGAGTCCCCCTTTTTTTTTTATGGAAACCCCACCAACAGCGCCCTTATCTTTTACTATGACGGGTTGTTGTTGTATCGCTCCTGGGCAGCAGCACTTCCTGCTTCTTGTGTTGAGTGGTGTCGTGAAAGGTGGTCTTTCTCGGGGTATGAAAATATAATTTCCTTCGTGTCATGCGTAGGTGTAGTTTTAGATTAAACATTTGGTCAAGCGACAGCTTGCGGTGGAAATGGGGCTTGACCTCTTTGGACTCTTGACTTGATTCTTAAAGGTTTAGGTCCAACGCAAGACCATTTTGCCCGAGGGTCGTACCGTCATGGTCAAGGGTCGTATCGTCATAGTCAAGAGTTTTACGGTCGTCCTCAAGAATGATAGCGTCGTGATGACGGGGTCCATATCTGTGAATGCCAAATGCAGGGGGAAAACAGGGACGAGCCTTAAAAACATTCCTATTCCCCGTTTTCTTGAGCATCCGTGTTATTTACGTACGTTTTTTTTTTTCAGATCAAACTGAGATTCGAACGCTTATCATCGCCTCCTCACATGGACGAGTCGTATCTTAACACCATATATCATTTGTGTAGTATGGTTAGTTTTCACTGGGTTCTTGCGTACATTCTGCCTTGTTTAGACCTTCTGCTCAACATTGGGCGTACTTGTACCTTCTGGTTCGTCTATTTCGGGTATTGTAGTCAGACCAACAGAGGAAAAGGAGTCTGGTGTTTGGAAGTGACGGGAACTCTTTCTTGCCTTACGAGTCAAAGCGAACGTTCTCTACGTACTAGAGCATCACTTTGGCAACATAAACTTTCCTGGAAGGTGAGCTCGACCATTGTGTCAGCCCATCCTTGTCTGTTGGGACAGCCTAGTGAGGAAGTGGTCCACCACCCTCGCTCTCTAACCGTAGTGGATGCATTACTCATGTCCGTACTCGTCCCTCGCCGGGAGGCCTTCCGCCGTCACTCATTGATGGTCATCGGGTCGTACAACCACACATTCATAATTCATTTCAGATATCATGTAATATCCTACCTCACCCATTATCACTTAACTTCAGACGGCATGATAAACCTCAGTAAACGTTGACGACTCGGACAGAAAGTCACGCTGGATGTTCGCCAAGACAGTAGAGTAACACCAGTCGCAACAGGAATGGTCGCCAGAGTCTGGTTGATACCCTAAGCGTTCGTCAGCCACGGAAACATTCTTCATCGCTCACTTTCCATTAACTATGTATATGATGTTTTTCCTTTCATCCTAATGACGAGACATAGGGTGAATTTAATTAGACGGATTTCCCGAGTTAATATGATTACATGGACCTAAATAAAGAGTTGATTTGATTAGACGAAGCGGAATATAGGGGCTCATTTGATTACCCCAATCAGATTATAGGGGCTGATTTGATTATACAAACCAGAACAAAGGAAGTGTTATGTTGATAACCAGGACGGTGTCTGGTTCCTTCTGTATCTGGCTTTTGTTTGGTTCTGTATCCGCGTGAGGTCTGTTACCTTCTGTAGCCCAGGACTTCACGTTAGGGACCTTATCTATATGAAGCAATTACGTATTACATTCGTAATATAATCACATTAACTGCTGTACCGAAGCTCTCTCACTGCATCTGGGAAACGTCACGTTCAGATTTAGAAATGTTTCAAGGCTCGTCATTATTGGCAATGAATGTGATTATACAGGATGGGGGGTTCGTAGATTGGACTGAATCGCAGGAGTTGACGATTAGGCAGGGATTAGGTGCTTGAGTGGCGGACAGGATTAGCCTTGTCGGAGGACTGGCGTAGTTAATGGAACCAGGGAGATAATGTGTGTATTGCTTACCCTGAACATTTTCTATCTTTCTCCCTTTACCTTAAACGTTCTCTCTCTCTCTCTCTCTCTCTCTCTCTCTCTCTCTCTCTCTCTCTCTCTCTCTCTCTCTCTCTCTCTCTCTCTCTCTCCCTCCGAAAACTGTGCATGTACGACAAATGATCATGCGTGATTTTATGACTTTCCAGTGAATATTCATGAACCCAGTGTTGTTGTGATCATTCACAGGTGCCTGTCTGTGATGCTCGCCGGATTAACCAACCACCAGACGAGAGCTTATTAGGTGCCTGCTGGAGCGGCTGGTCCGCTGTCCCATGGTGGTAGCGCGCTGCCATACGTAACCTCGATCCCTCACAGCAGTGGAGGAGTCAGGACGCCTTGTTGTGTGGTGTCTGTATTGGAGGAGTGATACGGGAGTACACGTGTTGAGCAACACATGCTCCCAGGTCCTGTCACAATGACTCCCACCCCTGCAGCAACCGTCCCTCCCTCCCCCTCAACATCCGACCCTCCCATCTAATGCATCAACGAACCCTCCCTCCCTACCCCTCATCATCCGACCCTCCCTCCCTCCCCCTCAACAACGAACCCTCCCTCCCTACCCCTCAACAACGAACCCTCCCTCCCTACCCCTCAACAACGAACCCTCCCTCCCTACCCCTCAACAACGAACCCTCCCTCCCTACCCCTCAACAACGAACCCTCCCTCTCAACAACGAACCCTCCCTCCCTACCCCTCAACAACGAACCCTCCCTCCCTACCCCTCAACAACGAACCCTCCCGCACTTGTAGCAACCATCCCTCCCACCCTCGTAACGACCATCCCTCCCTCCCTCCCCCTCAGTTGCCATCCCTCTCGCCTCTACAACAATCACCCTTCCTACCCCTGCAACGACCATCCCTCCCTCCCTCCCCCTTAGTTACCATCCCTCCCACCCCTGCAACCACCATCCTTCCCACCTCTACAACAATTACCCCTGCAACAACCATCCCTCCTACCCCTGCAACAGAGCACCCAGGCCAAGGCTACACCACAGGAAGGAAATAGCCAGTAAATCTAGTGAGTGGCACCAACTTGTGTCGTTAGTGTTGCGTCCCCGGGGATAATGGCCCCGTCCACCGTCTCACAATTTCCAGGGCCTGCTTGTTGGCCCTGCCGTGCGTGCGTGCGTGCGTGCCTCCTCCCCCGGTACTTAGCCACGTTAGACCATTTTTTAAACCACAGTTATGGATTTTCACTTGCCACAGAGCGGACTGGAAGCGGTTTATTCTAGGGATGGAGACGAGGGCTGGGCTGGTTCTCCCACACGACATTTCGTCGTATTTCTGTTTTTTTTTTTCTCGCCGCTTATGTCTGCTCTGTCGTTGTGGCCTAGTTCTGCGTCGCTTGGTGTGTCGCTGCACGTTTCGTTTTCGTCGTTTGATGTCTTTGCGATCTCTTCGTCGCCTGGTATGTCATCTCGGCGTCTAATTTTGGTTTGTCGTTGTTTTTGTAAATATTTTTGTTTGCGTGCAGTTGTTGGTCCCGGTGCCTGTGTGCGTTTGTAGGTTCATATCCACTGATTGTCCAGCCAACCCCACCGCCAGTACTAGCAGTCGTAATCAGTGATATTTCCATATAACATCTAAGTTTATGGTAACACATTGCAGTCAAAATACGCCTTTTTCTCCCCAAAAATTGAAATAACCTCTTGAGCATGACGGGACGACCCATGGGTATGATCACCTGGCCTTCGACCTAACTCTCAAGGGCCGGGTCAAAGACCAGGCCATCCTGTCTGTGGACCTGACTGCCCTCTACAGGAGTCGAACCCTTGAGCTTAAAAGGGATGCTGGAGTTTCCCCTTGTGTAGTGCTTGGACCAGGTCAGAGGTCATGCTGCCATAACCAGGGTCACGTCCTACCGTCGTGCTCACGTGTCATACAGGTACTGTTGTGCCCAAGGGGTTACCAGTTCATGATTGACCTTAAGGTCGCCAAAAAGATTTAAAAAAGAGAGATATTCATCCATTGCAAGAATATTTTCCCGGATTTTTTCTTTTTCTATTTTTTTTTTTTTTTAATTTGAACTTGGCTCGTATAGGATGAAAACAGATCCATAACATTAGAAGTAATGGGTCCTGTTAGTGGAGGGTGGAGCGGATTTACTGGCTTCCGAACCCAACAGGTTCCAGCTTTGCTTTAGATGTGTTTAACAGTCACCGTTCCTGCCGTGTTTTGGTTGTGTTTGGAGAGTCACCAGCCCTGCTGTGTCTAGCTGTGCTCAGAGGCTCATCATACCTGACCTGTTGTTTTGGCTGGGTTTTATGAGTGTCGTTTTCAGTATGTCATACTCCCAAAGCCTTTAAAACCCCCTTCCTCTTTTATCTTCTTTTCCCTCCTCATATCTCATATTCCCACTTCTTGCCAACTAGGAAAGAAAGTCAGGATAGGTTAGGTGGAGACCCACGAAGAGAGATTTTTGGATGAGCCTGTAAGACCAGATCTTTACATCTCTTAATACACTCTGTGTAGGTTGCACACCTGCAGCATGTGTCGTGTCCAAGAATAACACAGTCACTCACTTGGGTGTGAAGGTCTTATCTTTATCTTGACCCTTAGATTAAGGGTCGGGTCATAGGCTAGGCAGTTCTTGTACTGTTGAGCTGGAAGGGTTAAAGATAGCGTTACATGAGTCTGCCCTTGTGTAGTGCTCAGACCAGCATTAACCACATCATGCTCGACCGTAGACAATGATTCCTAGCCAGACCTAAAGCAGTTTAGGTCGGAGCAAAGCATGTTATACTATCCCAGACCATTAGACCAAAGCCATATTGGACCAGACCGCTTCGACCCACATCATACTGCAGTAGACCTCGTTATACACCACTCCCAATATCAGTTATTGCATGATTCATTACTTTAATCCACACGTTAGATCATGACAGAACTAATTACAACTGCGAGTTCCTTTTCGCCTGACCTGAAAAAATGAGACAGCAGTAGACAGGATTAAGGTTCATGAACCCAGTGTATCACCACACCACACCACACCACCACCACAGCGTACCACACTATCACCATACCACGCCACTCCAGTGTCGAGGGTTTTGCATCATTATCCGGTATGTTGGGCAGTGTGTGAGGGGAGGGGAGGGAGGGGACATGGTGGCAGTGGCACTCGTGATTGACGTGGCACTGTGGATGCCCACTCGTGCATGGCTCCCGATAACGCCAGCCCAGGCAAGGGGAGTGGGTGGGCGAGGCTAACTGCCCCAGGAAGGGCCAGAGAGGAGCCTGTCTGGGGTGTTAAAATGTGGCCATTTTAGTGTTTAAGGGTGTGGGGAGGTAGTGAAACGGGGAGGAAAAGTGCATGATAATGGCAGAAGTGAAACGACTGCCGGGAGAAGAAAATTGAGGGATGGAGAAGCAAAAGTAAAGGAATTAAGGGAAATGGAGTAAAGTAGGGTATTAGGAGCAACTTTGATGCCTTATGCCAGGGATAGCCTTCTGCTGGGACAGGCCATTTGCCAGAATTGGCCTTTTGATAGCGTAGCAGATTTCACCTTCGGCTGGAAGTCGACCTTTTCCCGGAAATCTAGATGAATCCGAGGAGACCTGGAAGGGCTGTAGGTTTAGCTGAGGTCTGGTTTAGAGCTGGAAGTGAGTAGATCTAGAGGGACACCGTAGGTTGCAAGTCCTAACCTAGACAGGCAGATCAAGGGTAAGACCAGGCTCGGGTTCCAGAGCTGTCTGGAAATGAAAGTCTTCATAGGATTGTAGCTTTTGGTGGAAGGGAAGGTTGAGAGAAGCCTAGAAGCTCCTTCTTAAGCTTCGGATCCGTCTGGGGCTGCTTCGGGTAGGAAGTGTGGGCAGCAGACTCGGCCCTCTCACCTTGCTCTATTCAGTTACAATCAACGTAATGAATTGTTCTCGACGGGATACCTTGGTATAATGACTAGCGCCTCGGCTTGTTAGCCCCTGCTGCTACCTGTTAGCCCCCGCTGTTATCTGTCTTGGCCCTTATGTCTGGCTCTGTTATTTCGCGATAACTTGGCTTTGTTAATACACGAGAGTATGTGAGATGATAATAGTGTGCTATGATGTCGTGATTTTGTGTTATGTTTTTGTTAGCACTGCTAATTGTCTTCAGTTCTTGCTGTGCTTGGTTGGTCCTCCTTGTATTGTTTTCACAGAACTGTTTATTGTCTGGGAAGGAAGTTAGCAACATGATAATTAGATAGATGGATCCCAGTTTACGCCAGGTATCTGCATATCGACCAGTCATAAGGGAGTGGATGAACACCTAGGTTGGTACAGCGTCCGGGACTTGAAGAGTGGCCCTTGCCAATGCTCTGCTGGTGACACTAGGTATTCACGAGCATTTCTTGTGTTTCCTTAGTCACCTAGGAAGATCTCGGGTACAAAGCCAGGGAAATATGAAGGTTAAAACTAGATTACATAAGCAAGAAACCAAGATTTTCAGGTGTGCGTTAATCCAGTACATAGTTAATGCATTAGAATTTTTACATATCTCCTTTCATCTCTCCCCAATTTACGTTTTTCTGTTCTCTCACTTTGTTCCAACCTCTCACCCTTTCTACCTCCTCCACACTCCATGTAGCCACCCTAACTCGGCTCAAGAATAACAAACGCCTGTCTGAGGTAACTGTGTAACTGGTCCTGGACACATTTTGAGCTTCATACGTAACGCTGACCCTCTCGTAACTCTTCCCTCCGCTGCCGACCTCATGCTCACCTCGGGACCTGATCCCATAACTCGGCAGTGGTCAGAGCGGATCCGAACTAAAGTTATTTCCTTCATTTGGTCTTAGGAAGGCATCCTTGATTGGCCTCTGTGATGAACGCGCCCGTCCGTGTTTTCTTTTTTTTTTTTTCCAGCGCCCCATCTTCAAAAAAAAAAGAAAAAAGGAAATGGCCACAGGGGTTTACGGAGCCTGAGGAACTCAAATCTACCTCTTTTTTTTCCTCTGTCATGGTATATATTAAGTTAACGAAATGGTCAAACAAGAGTGACATTTTCCGTTTAGAACTCAAAAAGAAAAAAAGAAAATTCTTTCACGTTTCGGCAGAATATTTTAGAGCCTCTCTGTGTTTTGGAAATACGATCTGTCGTGCTCAACTGGGAATGAACAATATTTCTAACGAAATATTATTTAACGTGTGACAGAGATATTGGCCTTGCGGGACTCCAGACTGCCCGTACCTTTACCATCGACCCAGATTGCCTCCTGCTGTGGTAGTTGGACATGGCAGGTACAATAGTTCTTTAGGATCCTGTCGAGAGATACATGAAAGCTATTGTGTGTTGAGTATGGTATTTTTGTTTTGTAGCCTTTGTGGTTATTGGTGGCGATAAGCTGGGAGCATCGATCGTGTGGTGTGGCTCTGTCTCTCTCACTGTTGTGAGTGGATTGGCCGCGAGGCCAGCACGCCACTCATTCACTCGGTGTCTCCCTGGTTGCCTCGTTCATTCATTCCGACTCTCCCTCGCTGCTTTGTTCATTCACTCAGTCTCTCCCATGCTGCTTCGTTCATTCGCTTATTCTTTCCTTCTGCCTCGCACATTTACTCTGTCTTGCTCGCTGTCTCGCCAATTTACTTAGTCTTTCCCTCACACCTGGCATATCCATTCAGTCTCTCCCTCACTGCTTCACTGATTCGATCAGTCTCCCTCTTCCTCCCTCGGTCATTTACTTAGGTTCTCCCTTAATGCCTAGCTCATTCACTCTGAGTCATTCCTCGTCTCACACAGTAATTTGCATATTTTGGCTGGGTCTCGCTCATTCACACTGTAGCGGTACTCGCACAGTCATTCCCTCTCGCTCGTGGTTCTTCATCAATTGTCTACTCGAATTCACTCGGACAACCCCTCACCCCACCTTACTCAAGCGCATATAGCATACCCAAATTGGGATAGGTGTACGATGGTGAAGAGAATATTCGGGGGACGAAACCCCACGAGTGTAGGATCCACTCCCCTTGCAGTACAACACATGATTACACAAAGGGATACCAAGGACTGCGCATGCCAGGAGAGCTTTCTCGAAATGAGTTCACCATTGGCTTGCCGCATGGATCTGTTCTCGGACCATTACCTTTCTTGATCTGCCACAAGGATTGGATTCGTACCCGATAATGCCTGTGTGTTATGTCAAGGCCACGAGGAAAATGAACAGTGAAGAGGACCGCATGATCCTGCGGGGAACCTACACTGACTCCAGAATTAGTCTGTTACATGGTTGTTGGAACTCGGCCTGAGTGAATGCGAAATAGATGAGGATAGGACACAGCTTGAGAAGCCCTCATCATTATCTAACAAAAGATAACCTGCAGGAACCGGTTTGTGAGAGAGCCTGGGAGAAAGACATCGGGCCTAACATGTCGTTAGAGTCCCATATTAGGAGAATAGTCAGTGAGGCAACTTTCTGCAGGCATATATTAGCATAGCATTCAAGTATGATGATGAGGAATGTTCAGCAAGCAGTTCACATCCTGTAATAGGCCAGAACTATGATATCAGGTCTGGTCACCACATAAAGGAGTACAAAGTACTAATACTGAAGGTCTGGAGGAGGGCAAAATATATGGGACCAGAATAAAGAGACGTAAGTTACAGGGGAAAGTTTAGGACCTTAGATTTATCCTCCATGGAAGAAACAGGAGTAAGGAGTGACTTCATAACAACGTTTAAAGGTGTAATGGTAGAAAATAGCTCATAAAATGAAATATGCTAGGAACGTTGTAGAAAAGATGTAACTCAGTATTTTTACAGAATTACAAACTGAATGATGACCGTGCATGTGGATATCGTACATAAGTTTTAACATTTGTAGGACAGAAAAAGTGAAGAGGTAAAGCCCCCTGAGTGTAAAACTCCATCCTGCACAATCCATTTAGGGAATTTATATAGAAATAAGTTAATCGCGCACACACACACACACACACACACACACACACACATACATACACGCCTCTTAGCTCACAATTATAAGAAAGTTTAAGCAAGCGTTCATAGTCCACAACCCCAAGAACCAACACTCGCTTTCCCCCAGCTTGCTATGTCGTCTGTATATATATATATATATATATATATATATATATATATATATATATATATATATATATATATATATATATCATGAGAGCACTTTCCTGCATGTGGAGCCTGACAGTATTCACTGTTGCGCGCTCTCGACACTTGGGAAGGGATCATGTGAGATTGTTTCCCGTTCGAAGTGGCCGAAGAGAAACCACACGACAGTGTTTGGAGTACATGATTTGTATAGAATTAGGGAGCAGCAGCATTGCCTGCCATCCTTGTAGATAACTTCCTTTGACGTCACACCAGCTACTTATATCCACCTAAAAAATTTAATTGTTTATAATC